>NC_042970.1:12967511-13227511 GCF_901001165.1 Salmo trutta | reverse complement strand
ATTATCACCATAGATCATGTAAAATTAGCAGCAGGAACCCAACCCCTGTCAGCCCAGACATTGGCACTTAATCTTGGACTATTGGTAGACTGTTGCCTTAACGGGTCAAATGATATCTATAAATCAAGCAGCCCCTGGTGCAGAATAAGAAGGAGTTGAGGAGCTGGAGGGAGGAGTGCTGTGCTGCTCAGGGCTAGCTGGCACTGAAACTCTTGGGGAATTAAGCCTGGCCATGAAAACCTAACCCAAGGAAATAATCCAGTCTATTTCATAAAAGATTAAACGCCTTAAAGAAGATTGATTGCCTCTTCCCTTTTTTCCACCAGCTGTAATCCTAGATTATGGAGACCACTTGGAGTTAGAATTTAAGGACATTTGAACAGGCTTAATGACGGCAGATTCCTTCTGAGATTGCCTTGTTGGCTAGTTACGATGCAAGAGGATTTGCTTGGTCATCAGCTGCTTCTATTTTATCTCTGCCATCACTGTCTTTCATCATCGTCTGTGGAGAAAGATAACTAAAGTTACAATAGGTTAGACTTTAAGGGTTAGACTTTAAATTAAAACAATTTCCTGATAATGTATGATATGTATGATGTTGTACCACCAGGTCAATCCATTTCTATTGAAGTTTGGATGTAAAGTGGTCTGAGACCTAGGGTCCTCTATTCCTCCAGAGTGAGATAGAGGAGAGCCTGGGTGACAGACAGACCTGAGTGTCACTCAAGAGAGACACTAATGACATGTAATCACTGAGTCTGGGTGATGGTGGCAGTGAGTGCAAGGTGGAAATAGTGGTTGGCGGTGTGTGTATGTGTGCGCACGCACGCGTGTGTGTGATTGCTTGTGTGCTTGCAAGTGCGTGCGTCTAAGGACTCAACACAAAAGCTCTGCCACCCATGGAACTAATTTAAAGAGCTTGTTTAAAGGCTGTCACACAATGTGCTCTGACAACCACTGATCTCTGCACATTTAACCACCCAGGCAGCTGTCAGGGCCTGACAGACAGTCAGTCAGACAGATAGACAGGCAGGCAGGGGCCCAGACAGAGAGACACCACTGACTGATTGCATGCAGGGCCAGAGTGAACTGTGATTTGGTTAACTTTATTTCGCATGGCAGGCCCAACGTGCAGTGCATGCCCCATTACAATGGCCTGACCATCCCAATGTGGGCCGCTGCTCAGATGACTTCCTCATTGTCACCTCCGTCAGCACTGGAGAGAACGACAGAGAAAGGGGAAGGTATAAAAATACATGAATAATCCCAAAGATGCATGGTTTATTAATATCTGTGCCTGAGAGGATGCAACACCTTTGTGAGGGAAAAAGAAAAGAAAAAAAGAAACACCTTCGGTAAAAGTGACAAAGGTTGAAAGAAGAATTCCAAGCACTTTACACCACGTTATTGAGCTGACACTGAAACATTAACAATTTTGAAAAAGCTTAACATGGTTGTGAGCTTCATGCACCCTTTACTCATAGTTTGCATATTTCATTGCATGCATACAGAATATCAGATATATATTTTTTTTAATAGGGGCACAAATAATATGTAAGCCACGCAGCCGATGCATTTACACAGAGCAACTTAGTCAGGCGTGCACAGATTGTATATCTGGCTGGTCCCAGGAATTGAACCCAATATCCTGGGAGTACTTGCTTCTACACTTGCATTGCTTGCTGTTTGGGGTTTTAGTCTGGGTTTCTGTACAGCACTTTGAGATATCAGCTGATGTAAGAAGGGCTTTATAAATACATTTGATTTGATTCATTAGAAGCAACATGCTCTACCAAGCTAGAACCAACTACCGAGCTACAAAGAACCACAGAATTAAGCAATCATAAAGTGTAAACTCTACCCATCCCCACACCTGCTGTAGTTTAGCAGTCTGGTCTGTAGAAGGCTATTTTATTTTCAGTATCCTCAGCCACAGCTTTATCTGCATCCACTGGGATTGGGGTGATCCCAACTCATATCATCTGACACCTTAATTACTAAATTAATTAGTAATTACTTCAAAATTGGACATTTCCCATGTGTTTCCTACATGAATATACACTGAGTGCACAAAACATTAGGAACACCTGATCTTTCCATGACATAGACTGACCAGGTGAATACAGGTGAAAGGTGTGATCCCTTATTGATGTCATTTGTTAAATCCACTTCAATCAGTGTAGATGAAGGGCAGACAAGTTAAAAACTGATTTTTAAGCCTCGAGACATGGATTGTGTATGTGCCATTCAGAGGTTGAACGGGCAAGACAAAATACTTTTGAAGTACTACTTAAGTAGTTTTTTGGGGTATCTGTAGTTTACTTTACACATTTTTTTTACAACTCCACCACATTCCTAAAGGAAATAATGTACTTTTTACTCATTACATTTTCCCTGACACCCAAAAGTACAAGTTACATTTTGAATGCTTAGGACAGGAAAATTGTCTAATTCATGCACTTATCAAGAAAACATCCCCAGGCATCCCCAGCCTCTGATCTGGCAGACTTACTAAACACAAATGTTTCATTTGTCAAGGATGTCTGATTGTTGAAGTATGCCTCTGGCTATCCGTAAATAAAAAAATTAAGAAAATCGTTCCGTCAGGTTTGCTTAATATAAGGAATTTCAAATGATTTATACTTATACTTAAGTTTCTAAATAAAAAGTAAATTTTAGCGATTACATTTACTTTTGATACTTAAGTACATTTAAAACCAAATACTTTTAGACTTTTACTTATGTAGTATTTTACTAGGCGACTTTCACTTTTACTTGAGTAATTTTCTTTTCAAGTATCTTTACTTTTACTTAAGTCTGACTATTGGGTACTTTTTCCACCACTGCCGGTTTGTGTCAAGAGCTGCAACTGTACTGGGTTATTCCATGCTCAATAGTTTTCCATTGTGTATTAAGAATGGTCCAACACATAAAAACATCCAGCCAACTTGACACAACTGTGGGAAGCACTGGTGGAGTCAACATGGGCCAACATCTGTGTGGAATGCTTTGGGCACCTTGTAGAGTCCATGCCCTGAGGAATTGAAACTGTTCTGAGGGGAAAAAAACACACATCCTGTCTGTGTTCTATGATGGGTTTTCAGGACAGCATTCACTGTTGTTGCACAATTGTGTCGTATAACTTCAATATTTTCACATTATTCACAGAACACCTGCCAACCCACTCAACCCCCCTAACCCAACAAGTGTTGATCTCAGGGTGTAACAGCTGTCGCTGTGAGGGTGCCAGCCCAGCCAGCTGTCGCTGTGAGGGTGCCAGCCCAGCCAGCTCTGGCTGTGAGGGTGCCAGCCCAGCCAGCTGTCGCTGTGAGGGTGCCAGCCCAGCCAGCTGTCACTGTGTGGGTGCCAGTCCAGCCAGCTGTCGCTGTGAGGGTGCCAGCCCAGCCAGCTGTCGCTGTGAGGGTGCCAGCCTAGCCAGCTGTCGCTGTGTGGGTGCCAGTCCAGCCAGCTGTCGCTGTGAGGGTGCCAGGACAGCCAGCTGTCGCTGTGAGGGTGCCAGCCTAGCCAGCTATTGCTGTGAAGGTGCCAGGACAGCCAGCTGACGCTGTGAGGTTGTGTGATATTCTGAAAGAGAAAGACATCAAATAAGAATTCCATCCTGTCTACCTGCAAATCTCCCCCAATCTGTGGATTAGAGCTAAATCCTCCCAACCTGGGCCTGGTGCTACACCAGAGGATGTGCAGGGCTGGGAAGTTACGTAACATCACTAAGACCCGCCTGCTCTCCCCTGGGCTGGTTCCTCAGCCCTCTAACTCCCAGCCTTTGCGCAAATAAATCAGTATAAGAAGGTTGAACTAAGACACCCACAAACTCCTGGAAACTTTCTCCTCTGGCTGACTGGCTGTTCACATTTAAATCGAGAGCAACCCTACAAACTCCTAATTGTTATCTGACTAGAGTTTAATCTTCGGATGGTACTCCCACTATATTGCATTTTCTTGGTGCCTTGACATTATCATTCAGAATGTAAATGTTTTACTTGAATTTTACTATTTTACATATATATATATATATATATATATATATATATATATATATATATATATATATATATATATATATATATAGTCAGATAACAATATATATATATATATATATATATATATATATATATATATATATACAGTTGAAGTCTGAAGTTTACATACACTTAGGTCGGAGTCATTAAAACTCGTTTTTCAACCACTCCACAAATTTCTTGTTAACAAACTATAGTTTTGGCACATCGGTTAGGACATCTACTTCGTTTATGACAGAAGTCATTTTTCCAACAATTGTTTACAGACAGATTATTTCACTTATCACAATTCACTGTATCACAATTCCAGTGGGTCAGAAGTTTACATACACTAAGCTGACTGTGCCTTTAAACAGCTTGGAAAATTCCAGAAAATGATGTCATGGCTTTAGAAGCTTCTGATAGGCAAATTGACATAATTTGAGTCGATTGGAGGTGTACCTTTGGATGTATTTCAAGGTCTACCTTCAAACTCAGTGCCTCTTAGTTTGACATCATGGGAAAATCCAAAGAAATCAACCAAGACCTCAGAAAAAAAATTGTAGACATCCACAAGTCTGGTTCATCCTTGGGAGCAATTTCCAAATGCCTGAAGGTACAACGTTCATCTGTACAAACAATAGTACACAAGTATAAAAACCATGGGACCCCACAGCCGTCATACTGTTGAAGAAGGAGACGCTTTCAGTCTCCTAGAGATGAAGATATTTTGGTGCAAATCAATCTACAGTAAAACGAGTCCTATATCAACATAACCTGCAAGGCCACTCAGCAAGGAAGTGCTCCAAAACCACCATAAAAAAGCCAGACTATGGTTTTCAACTGCACATGGGGACAAATATCATACTTTTTTGGAGAAATTTCCTTTGGTCTGATGAAACAAAAATAGAACTGTTTGGCCATAATGACCATCGTTATGTTTGGAGGAAAAAGGGGGAGGCTTGCAAGCCAAAGAACACCATCCCAACCGTGAAGCACAGGGGTGGCAGCATCAAAGTCAAGGTATTGGAGTGGCCATCACAAATCCCTGACCTCAATCCCATACAAAATTTGTGGGCAGAACTGAAAAAATGTGTGCGAGCAAGGAAGCCTACAGACCTGACTCAGTCACACCAGCTCTGTCAGGAGGAATAGGCAAAATTCACCCAACTTATTGTGAGAAGCTTGTGGAAGGCTACCCAAAACATTTGACCCAAGTTAAACCTTTTAAAGGCAATGCTACCAAGTACTAATTGAGTGTATGTAAACTTCTGACCCACTGGGAATGTGATGAAAGAAATAAAAGCTGAAATAAGTAATTCTCTCTACTATTATTCTGACATTTCACATTCTTAAAATAACTGTGTATATAATAACTGTGTATATGTATATATATATATGTATATATATTTATATATACACACAGTTGAAGTCAGAAGTTTACATACACCTTAGCCAAATACATTTAAACTCAGTTTTTCACAATACCTGATATTTAATCCCACTAAACATCCCTGTTTTAGGTCAGTTAGGATCACCACTTTATTTTAAGAATGTGAAATGTCAGAATAATAGTAGAGAGAATTACTTATTTCAGCTTTTATTTCTATCTATCTATATATATATATATATATATATATATATATATATATATATATATATATATATATATAGATAGATAGATAGATAGATAGATAGATAGATAGATAGATAGATAGATAGATAGATATAGATAGATATTTTTTTACCTGTCAGTAAGATTTACGGCACAAATACAGTTTACTGTGTTTTTGTCTCGTCAGATGTCACAATTAGCTCTGATAAACTGAGAGTGGTGTATATTTTATAACTTGAATTTATTTTAAGAAAGGAAAAACCTGCACTCACTGGAATATTTAATGTATTTTTTAATGCTGATGAAGGCTGTGGCCGAAACACGTCCGTTTATCTCTGCTGCAAAAAAAAATACACATTAAAACTTAATAGAATATTCCAGTGAGTGTGGGTTTTTCTTTTCATAAAATATATACCTTTTGAACCAGGCACGCAAATACTTTTTTTCACTACAAACATTGGAGTTTAGCACGCCAATTCGTTTTCTATACCCTGCATTTATAACACGTCAAATTTCGAGACAGATATGAAACCTTTTCGCTTACGCCAGAGAGTAGTCCCAGAATATGTTGTCTGTCTTTTATACAGCAATCATCAGGGTATTGGAATGGATGTTAGACATTCTACATTAGCAATCCTCATACACATCCTTACTGCATCCTATTGCCATTCCACAGTGGTGCCATGCTGAAATGTTCTCCCTGGCTCCTAGAGATCGGCCATGGATACGTGCTCAAATTCAAGCAGGCTGACGAGGCCTGAAGACCCAGCTCCTCACTCAGGAAAGGAGAGAAAAGGAGACGAGGCCTAGTTCTGTTCAGTAGCATTGTCTGCACATCACTGCACTGTTTCATCTATTCTCATGAAGGAGAACAATAAGGAGATAAGGCTGGCTGTCCCACTGAACACAGTGGAAAAAGTACCCAATTGTCATACTTGAGTAAAAGTAAAGATACCTTAATAGAAAATGACTCAAGTAAAAGTGAAAGTAACTCAGTAAATTCCTCTTGAGTAAAAGTCTAAAAGTATTTGGTTCTAAATATACTTAAGTATCAAAAGTAAATGTAATTGCTAAAATATACTTAAGTATCAAAAGTAGTAAAAGTATAAATCTCTTGAAATTCCGTATATTAAGCAAAGCAGAAGGCACCATTTTCTTGTTTTTTTTTAATATATACGGATAGCTAGGGGTGCACTCCAACTCTCAGACATAATTTACAAATGGTGCAATTGTGTTTATTGAGTCCGCCAGATCAGAGGCAGTAGGGATGACCAGGGATGTTCACTTGATGAAATGAAATCTAATTGTATTGGTCACATACACATATTTAGCGATGCTATTGCGGGTGTGGCGAAATGCTTGTGTTCCTAGCTCCAACAGTGCAGTAATATTTAACAATTCACAACAATACACACAAATCTAAAAGTAAATCAATGAAATTAAGACATTTATAAATATTAGGATGAGCAATTTCGGAGTGGCATTGACTAAAATACAGTAGAATAGAATACAGTATATACATATGAAATGATTAAAGCAGTGTGTAAACACTATTAAAGTGACTAGTGTTCCATTATTAAAGTGACCAGTGATTCCATGCCTATGTATGTAGGGCAGCAGCCTCTAAGGTGTAGGGTTGAGTAACCAGGTGGTAGCCGGCTAGTGATGGCTATTTAACATTCTGATGGCCTTGAGATAGAAGATATGTTTCAGTCTCTCTGTCCCAGCTTTGATGCACCTGTACTGACCTCACCTTCTGGATGATAGCGGGGTGAACAGGCCGTGGCTCGGGTGGTTGATGTCCTTGATTATCTTTTTGGCCTTCCTGTGACATCGGGTACTGTAGGTGTCCTGGAGGGCAGGCGGTGTGCCCCCGGTGATGCGTTAGAGAGCCCTGCGGTTTCGGATGGTGCAGTTGCCGTACCAGGCGGTGATACAACCTGACAGGATGCTCTCAATTGTGCATCTATAAAATGTTGTTGTTGCACCTTCTTCACCACACTGTCTGTGTGGGTGGACCAATTCAGATCGTCAGTGATGTGTACATCGATGAACTTGAAGCTTTTCACCTGCTCCACTGCGTCCCGTTGATTTGGATAGGGGCGTGGCTCCCTCTTCTCTACTGCGGCCCCGGTGATGTGTTTGGGGGGGTGCTCCCTCTGCTGTTTCCTGAAGTCCACAATCAGCTCTTTCATTTTGTTGATGTTGAGGGAGAGGTTATTTTCCTGGCACCACTCTGCCAGGGCCCTCACCTCCTCCCTGTAAGCTGTCTCGTCATTGTTGGTAGTCAGGCCTACTATGGTTGTGTCGTCTGCAAACTTGATGATTAAGTTGGACATGAGTGTGGTCATGCAGTCATGGGTGAACAGGGAGTACGGGAGGGGGGTGAGTACGCACCCTTGTGGGGCCCCTGGGTTGAGTATCAGTGAAGTGAAAGTCTTGTTTCCTAACTTCACCACCTGGGGGCGGCACGTCAGGAAGTCCAGGACCCAGTTGCACACGGCGGTGTTCAGACCCAGGGCCCCGAGCTTGATGATGAGCTTGGAGGGTACTATGGTGTTGAAGGCTGAGGTATAGTCAATGAACAGCATTCTTACATAGGAATTCCTCTTATCCAGATAGGATAGAGCAGTGTGCAGTGCAATGGCAATAACATCGTCTGTGGATCTATTGGGGCGGGAAGCAAATTGAAGTTGGTCTAGGGTGTCAGGTAAGGTACAGGTGGTATGATCCTTAACTAGCCTCTCAAAGCACTTCATGAATGCAGCGATAGTCATTTAGTTCAGTTACCTTTGGTTTCTTGGGTACAGGAACAGTGGT
Source organism: Salmo trutta (assembly GCF_901001165.1). Classification (NCBI taxonomy): domain Eukaryota; kingdom Metazoa; phylum Chordata; class Actinopteri; order Salmoniformes; family Salmonidae; genus Salmo; species Salmo trutta. The sequence continues at coordinate 13,219,057 of NC_042970.1, read as the reverse complement.
GGACAACTTAAAGCAAGTGGGGACAGTAGACTGGGATAGGGAGAGATTGAATGTGTCCGTAAACACTCCAGCCAGCTGGTCTGTGTATGCTTTGAGGACGTGACTTGGGATGGCGTCTGGGCTGGCAGCCTTGCGAGGGTTAACACACTTAAATGTCTTACTCACATCGGCCACGGAGAAGGAGAGCCCACAGTCCTTGGGAGCGGACCGCGTTGATGGCACTGTGTTATCCTCAAAGCCGGCGAAGAAGGTGTTTAGCTTGTAAGGGAGCAAGACGTCGGTGTCCACGACGTGGCTGGTTTTCCCTTTGTAATCCGTGATTGTCTGTAGACCATGCCACATACGTCTCGTGTCTGAGCCGTTAAATTGTGACTCCACTGTCTCTGTACTGACGTTTTGCCTGTTTGATTACCTTACAGAGGGAATAACTACCCTGTTTGTATTCAACCATATTCCCAGTCACCTTGCCGTGGTTAAATGCAGTGGTTTGTGCTTTCAGTTTAGCACAAATGCTGCCATCTATTCACAGTGTCTGGTTTGGGTAAGTTTTAATAGTCACAGTGAGAACAACATCCCCTATACACTTCCTGATGAACTCAGTCACAGTGTCCATGTATACATCAATGTTATTCTCCGAGGCTACCCGGAACATGTCCCATTCCACGTAATCAAATCAATCTTTAGTGAAGTAAAAGTTGTCAAGAAAATAAACAGTACAGTTAAGTACAATACCCAATAAAACGACTTAAGTAGTACTTTTAAGTATTTTTTCATAAGTACTTTACACCACTGAACACAGCTGAGTGACTGTCTTCACCAAGCTCACAGTGCTAGCCACTAGGACTTAGAACTGCAGCTCAATACTCAATGACAAAAATGGAAATCTATTTGAGAACTATGCAGTATTCTCAGAAATTGTCATATATCAACCTAGTACTGATTTTAAAAGGCAAGAGCATCACGGTTCAGATTCAAGTGTGCCAAAAAAAACATTTGGTTGTAATTTATGGATAGAGCATCAGGTGCTGCATCATCTGGGACAGTTTTGGTGCTCCTTACTCTGCTACGGTCCTAAACCAGAACAACAACAGCACGATTAATTAACTGCTTCATGTCGTTTTTCAGTGATTCTTCTCTTCAATGCAGATCACTTTGTGTCTTCAACAAAAACACAATAATTACTTAAGAAATAAGCACTGAGATCAAGTCACACTTCCTATGTCATAGGTAAAAATATCAGGGCCCAACGATCACCATTCTCCGAAAAGTTTTCCTAACTTATCAGTAGTAACCTGTGGTCCGTTATTCCAACTTCCATCCGAGTGCACTACTGAGGAGGGAAAGAGAGTTGAACAGCCGTTCATCCATGCCCACCTCTCTTTGCTTTGAAAGTCTAGTGCCTGCCAGACCATCAGAAGGAAACATGCCAGGGAGGCCTCCTCCTCCTGCTCTCGTCTCTGAGAGCCCTGCTTTGAAGCCTACCTACCCCGGGCCAATAAGACACAAAGAGAGGTGGAGAGATTACTGATGCAACATATCACACTATACAGTAGAGTGAGATGAAGGGCTCTTAGCCACTAAGGTAAGAGAAGATGTACTGTAGGGCTTGAGAGCAAAAACTCAAACTTTTACCTTGACCTTGTATCTCTCCTCACTTAGTAGGTTAGGTAGGTAGCTAGTATGTTAGTTATTACAACAGTACGTTGGTGCTCTTTCTGTTGATCTCTGTATACATCATACTGGATATTCCTTTCCTGCAGTCAAATGACCTAGTGGCCTTATGGGTGGGATGTTATTCATATTTTTCATAATTTCATAATTAATTAACAGTACTTAAAAAACCTGCCCGAAAATCATATGTTTCTATGTCAAATGGTTTTGTTATATTTCAGTCTTCTATGACGTATATACAGTGTAATTTTGGGATTCAAACGCAATGTAATACATTTAAACTCTATACCTGACATGGCACAGGTGTCTTATTTGTTTTAAGCCCATAACCATGTGTGTAAGGTGTAAACTTTTGTTTCAAAGTAGATTTGTTTAACACTACCAAGAAACACTCTGTGTAGCCCATATTTAGCCCACTGCAGTAAAAAGATAACCACCCATCAATTACTAGTAAGATCAATTGGACTAATGCATGCATTCTGGACAACAAAATTAAACATCTTTCCACAAATGTTTGCGAGAAAGTTAGAAAACTATGTTAACTATTTTTATTCTTTCAAATACTACATTTCACAACGTTTGGTTCCTTTTTAAAATTGTTGACGAAATCTCCAAAATCTAATCTGATAAATAAGAGGGCAACTGGGGAAAGACTAAATGAGGAAGAGTTGGGGGGGGGGGGGGGTGAATGAGAGGAGCTGGATGTCCAATAGCTAGATCATCTATTCTATGGGATATGGCTCTGGCTGTGCTTGTCTCACCTTGCCGTTAGCTACTGTAGCGCTGGGGCAGGGAGCCTGAAGCCGGGCCATGTCTGAGTGATTAGATAAAACGGTGGAGGCCAGGCAGCAGGAGCCACAGCCAAGTTCCTTCTGCAACTCTCAGAGACCATGCAGGGCACACCAGCAGGGAGAGGGCTTAAAAGATGGAGTTGTCACTCAAGATTCAGTTACACACAGGAGACCCACATGGAGTGGATAGACAGCTAACTAGTGTCAATACGATTGATGTTTCTGTGTTTCATATTGTATAAATAAGATCAATATTAATGTGGGTGACGCGAGTGTGTTTGCCTTGTGTTTATGTAATGTGTTGTGACCACATCAACAGGACTCTGGTGAGACATAGCACAGCTGGCTGTTCAGGCTTCTGATCTACTGTAGATTTCATGCAGCGGAAGTGTTTGACTTTTTTCTATTCTCTGCTTTATGGTAATGAGATTCAGTGAGGTGTCAAATCCTGCTCTGGGTGTCTTCCCGCCTCGCCTTGCTGTTCAGGTCAGCAGAGAGCAGCTCTCTAACAGTTGGACGCCCGTTGTATCTCCGTAGCTGCATGAGGAACAAACACATCAGTAGTTAATATCTTTAATAATGAGTATAACAATCATTCATCTAAAAGAAAGTGTGTGGAGATGACTATGAAGCCTGTTTTGCTGCATCTCAACTAGGACTCATTCTACACCAAGGCACTAGGCAGAGACATGTCGTCAGAGCAAACTTTCAGAGGATTAGTAAAACGGTGTTGTGGTGTGGCGCAGCAGTTAGGAAACTAGAATCAGGTTTCAGGTTCAGACCCCTCAGGGGAGGCATCAGCATGACTGTCGTGGCTTTATAAATGGATAAAAAGTCTAAGCCATGGAACTGTATTCAAGTCACCAGAACTAGTCTAAGAAGCATGCAAAAAATATTTATGAATTCAGAGTGCAGCGTCAACTCAAGTGTCAAGGCTTTCTAGGAAGCAAAACAGTCTAAAAAGTACAGGAATGATTCTATTCCATCCACGCCTCTCCTTGAACACTGAAAGACACGTGTGTTACTCAGCAATCACCATCAGTACATGTTCTGTAAATGGGTTGCTTTGAGCAGGTTAGATAGGTAGAAAATGAATAGGTCATCAATCCTGCAGTAATCGTTCATCAATATGATTACAGTGCATACAGGTGGTTGTGGTGGTGGGTGGGGCGGCGGTAGATGTTTGCATCAACATGTATTCATGTAATAATAGGTGCATTATAACCATTAACTTAACTGTGAATAGGGAAATTGTAATATTTCCTCAGAACGTTTGCCAAACTGTCCGACTGCCTGATGCCCAGAGGAGCAGTGCCATCTGTGAGCTCTTAAATAAGTACTTAGCAATTTTTCATTCAGGATGAATGTGTTCTTAATGAATAGTTTAGGTTTCTCATCATCTCCCTGGTTTTTAGGCACTGGTCAACATGCTGAGAGTGTCGAGTAAGAATTCAAAACACCTCAATTAAATCAATCACAAATAAAATGTAAAAAAACCTCACTGCAAAATTACACCTGCAGCCTTTAACATTCTTAGATCATTCGCAGTGAAGCTTACCTTTTTCCTGCTCATAATATAATTGGAGCCTAAGACACCACCCCTATCAGTCTTTTCACAGGCACTTGGTGAATCACCGAGTGTTTCTAGAATGGTTTGTGTGGTGGTGAGCTCTTCTGTCCACCACCTATCCAATGACAAATACAATTTAACACACACACAGGGATCTCAGCCCGTACCTGGGCTTGCCAGACTTAATCTTTACATTCTCTGTTTGTGCGCATTTTGATTTTCCTCCTCTGAGGCGCGTCCTGTTTGACATTTCCTTTCTCTCCAGAAGAGGAGGGCTCTGGTTTGCTATGTAAAAGAGATGTAATTGAGGTGTGCTGAAAAGCCGGTACCTTTGAAAGGGGGTAGAGAATTACAATGTTATTTCAAGACTGTGTTCGATCTACTGCAATCTGTGAACACACATGAAAGAGAGAGGACACTAAAAGCAGATTGTATTTTAGGGGTGTGTGTTCATCATTGTGATAGCTACACCATTCCTCTCCATTGCCTTTGGGATCCATAGCCTAGGACAGGACTCGCTCAGTTCACAGATGGAGTTTGCGATTGGCTACCACCAGTGAATAATCTTCTCATTACTTATCATGATGAACTGTGGCATGCAAATATCAATAAGGGACTGTGGTGAAGCGATCCAATTAAGGTCTAGGACCAGGAGTCTCATTAGTGCTGAGACACTGGTTATGCATATTACACTCTGCTACTATTCAACCTTGAATATAAATGGCCCAAGCAGATCAGCCGCTACAGGTGACTCCATCTACCAAGGCCCAGGGGTTGGTGTAAGGGCTGTGTCGACACTGCTCTCGCAGGGATTCTAGAAGAGGAATTACAGGGTCGCTCAGTGCAGGTGGAATGAAGAAAATTAAACTAATTCATCCAATGTAATATTGTAAATAAAGTTGTCCGTTTTAGAACACCGGTGTACAGTATGAAGATTGTCAATTGTCCGCTAGCTAATATTAACTATAATTTCATAGATTACGTTACCGACCATTCTTCATGGCATGGTTAGCCAGCCAGTATTTGGCTAAATGTCTTCAGGTAGATTTGTTATTTATTCACCAAAGCTGTCAACCAGTTCAAATGTCAGATGAAAATGAAGGAAACCGGCAATTCAACCTTTCTGAGGTAATTAACTTGACAAACCAAGGTAAAAACGAGTGAGTGAATCTTCAAGGAACCTTCATTATTCATTGGCCTTGAAATTGTTAATGACCTCTTTTATTGAGTTGTCATGCTGTCGGTGGAGAAGAGTGGGAGGAGAGGTCCCCTCAAATAGAAGCCTATCGTCAGTGAGAGAAAGAGGGAAGAAATGATGTAACAAAGATGCAATCTGACAGGGAGCACCCTCTGTGGTATGAGTCTGCCTGCTGTTCCCCACGGCCATCTTAGGCCAGCTGTTGTGGCCAGTCCCCTGAAGTACCACACTCATGATGGAGATACATCCAAGTCCATTGCATTGCAGTGCATTATGGGGTGGCACACACAGTACAGTACAGTACAATAATACCAATTTGATACAGCAAAATTAAATTATTCTGAATAAAAGTTTCCTAAAGAGGGTTAATATTGATGTAGTGTAGAAAAACAGTGCGTTCGTGTAGTGCATTCGGAAAGTACTCAGACCCTTTCACTTTTTCCATATCTTGATACGTCACAACCTTATTCTAAAATCGATTAAATAGTGTTTTCCCCTCATCAATCTACACACAATACCCCATAAGGACAAAGCAAAAACTTTATTTTACATTTTTTTGCTAATTTATTAAATATAAAAAACTGAAATATCACATTTAGACCCTTTACTCATTACTTTGTTGAAGCACCTTTGGCAGTGATTAGTCTTGAGTCTTCTTGGGTATGATGCTACAAGCTTGGCACACCTGTATTTGGGGAGTTTCTCCCATTCTTCTCTGCAGATTCTCTCAAGCTCTGTCAGGTTAGATGGGACAGTCGCTGCACAGCTATTTTCAGGTCTCTCCAGAGATGTTCGATCAGGTTCAAGTCCGGGCTCTGGCTGGGCCACTCAAGGACATTCAGAGACTTGTTCCAAAGCCACTCCTGCATTGTCTTGGCTATGTGCTTAGGGTCATGTTGGAAGGTGAACCTTCACCCCAGTCTGAGGTCCTGAGCACTCAGGAGCAGGTTTTCATCAAGGATCTCCCTGTACTTTGCTCCATTCATCTTTCCCTCAATCCTGACTAGTCTCCCAGTTCCTGCCGCTGAAAAACATGCCCACAGCATGATGCTGCCAACACCATGCTTCACCATAGGGATGGTGCCAGGTTTCCTCCAGATGTGACGCTTGGCATTCAGGCCAAAGAGTTCAATCTTGGTTTCATCAGACCAGAGAATCTTGTTTCTCATGGTCTGAGAGCCCTTCAGATGCCTTTTGGCAAACTTCAAGCGGGCTGTCATGTGCCTTTTCATGAGGAGTGGCTTTCGTCTGGCCATTCTACCTTAAAGACCTGATTGGTGGAGTGCTATTGAGATGGTTGTGCTTCTGGAAGGTTATCCCGTCTCCACAGAGGAACTCTGAAGCTATGTCAGAGTGACCATCTGGGTCTTGGTCACCTCTCTGGCCAAGGCCCTTCTCCACCCATTGCTCAGTTTGGCCGGCCGGCCAGCTCTTGCATGAGTCTTGGTGGTTCCATACTTCTTCCATATAAGAATGATGGAGGGCACTGTTGGGGACCTTCAATGCTGCAGACATTTTTTGGTACCCTTCCCCAGATCTGTGCCTCAACACAATCCTATCTCAGAGCTCTACAGACAATTCCTTCAACCTCTTGGATTGGTTTTTGCTCTGACATGCACTGTCAACTGTGGGGCCTTACAGTATTTAGACAGGTGTGTGCCTTTCCAAATCATGCCCAATCAATTGAATTTACCACAGCTGGACTCCAAACAAGTTGCAGAAACATCTCAAGGATGATTAATGGAAACAGGATGCACCTGAGCTCAATTTTGAAACTCATAGCAAAGGGTGTGCATACTTAAATCAATAAACTATTTCAGTTTTGTATTTTTAGTACATTTTGCGCAGAGTGTATATATATGTGATTTATGTATATATATATATATATATATATATATATATATATATATATATATATATATATATATATATATATATATATATATACATACATTTAGGTATATATATATATATATATATATATATATATATATATATACATACATTTAGGTATATATATATATATATATATATATATATATATATATATATATATATATACTCTGCACATCTAGCATTCCAGTGTTTAATTGCTATGGCCTATTTATTGCCTTACCTCCCTTATCCTACCTCATTTGCACATACTGTATATATACTTTTTCTACTGTATTATTGACTGTATGTTTGTTTATTCCATGTGTAACTCTGTATTGTTGTATGTGTCGAACTGCTTTGCTTTATCTTGGCCAGTTGTAAATGAGAACTTGTTCTCAACTAGTCTACCTGGTTAAATAAAGGTGAAATAAAGATAAAATAAAAACTTTATGGGGTATAGTCTTTATGGGGTATTGTCTGTAGATTGACGAGGAAAAAGGCTGTAACGTAACAAAATGTAGAAATAGTCACGGGGTCGGAATACTTTCCGAATGCACTGTATTTTCTCCTGCCTCCTCTGGTGTTGTGAAACCTTAGGCCCTCTGGCCTCGGCAAAGTACGATTTCATTTAAGTCTTGATTCATGTCATCGAGTAAGCAGTCCTAGTTTCAATGGTCAAAAATATAAATCACATTGAAATGAATATCATTCCCTTGTTCTCATCTACCCGTTCTCTTAAGCTAGGCTCGATTATTTAATTTCACCTCCGCAACCTTCCTTTGATATGAGTTTTTCACCAGAGGTGAGGTACACGTTTTTCACCGGGCGTGAGGTGCACATTCATTTACAGAGGAGAAATTAGATGAGGGGATATCTCTCTGAGAGTCATGTTGGGGAATAGATAACATGTTGCTGAGTTATTTGAACTGCTGATTAACAGTTCACAGTAATGTCACTGACAACAACACTTCAACTCAAGTCCTCCCAGTGTTGGGAAGGAAATGCCAAAAACAAACAGATGCTGGGCTCAACCAAACAGATGCTGGGCTCAACCAAACAGATGCTGCTCTGACTATTGACTGAACAAACGAACAGCAAATCAAATCAAGGAAGCTAGCTACTGTATCTAGCTATCATTTTGTTTTTCACTCAGATTGTTATATTACAGAATAAACTGAAATCGTCTCTTGTCCTGGTCAATCAACATGTTTCCAATGTGTGCAATATACTGCAGGGTTGGAGTCAATTCCGTTTAAATTACAGTCAATTCAAAATGTTCCTCAGTGAAAAGCATTGAAGAGAATTGGAATTGGAATTTCAGTGTACTTCCTGAATTGTCTGGAATTTAACTGGAATTGACCCCAACCCTGTTATACTGCATGTACTATATCTGTCCATTCAACACATATGGTTAAAACCAGTGGTGTAAGGTACTTAAGTAAAAATACTTTAAAGTACTACTTAAGTCATTTTTGGGGATATCTGTACTTTACAATTTATATTTTTGACAACTTTTACTTTTCCTTCACTACATTCCAAAATAAAATATTGTACTTTTCTCTGACAACCCAAAGTACTAGTTACATTTTGAATGCTTAGCAGAACAGGAAAATTGTGAAATTCACGCACTTATCTAGAGAACACGTGGTCATCCCTACTGCCTATGTTCTGGCAGACTCACTAAACACAAATGCATCTTTTGTAAATAATGTCTGAGTGTTGGAGTGTGCCCCTGGCTATCCTTACATTTTAAAAACAAGAAGAGGGCATCATTTATATTAAACCCTTTGCTTATTATAAGGAATTTGAAATAATTTATACTTTTACTTTTGATACTTAAGTATATTTTAGTATATTACATTAACTTTTGATACTTAAGTATTTTTAAAACCAAATACTTTTAGACTTTTTCTCAAGTAGTATTTTACTGGGTGACTTTCACTTTTACTTGAGTCACTTTCTATTATGGTATCTATAGTTTTCTCAAGTATGACAATTGGGTACTTTTTCCACCACTGGTTAAGTAAAATGACTGAAAGGAGCAAGTGTGCTGGAAGGAAAAGCTATTGATGTGAGAACTGCATTATGACTGCACCAGTCTCTCTTGGGTATATAAAGCATATCTTGACAATTATAGTGAATTACAGTACCTTGCAAAAGTATTCAGACCCCTTGGATTTCTTCACATTTATTGTGTTGCAAAGTGGGATTAAAATGGGTTTAAATGTCATTTTTTGTTAATTATTTTTAAGATAAATAAAAAGAAAATCATAAAATATAGCCATTGCATAAGTATTCAGCACGTTTGTTTAGGCAAGCCTAAATTAGTTCAGGAGTCAAATTTGGATTAACAAATCACATAATAAGTTAGACTGTGTGAAATAACAGGGGTTGACATTATTTTTTTTATGACTAACCCTTCCTCTCTCCCCCGTATATACAACATCTGTAAGGTCCCTCAGTCAAGTATTGAATTTCAAGCACAGATTTCACAACAAAGACAGGAGAGCTTTTGAAAGCCTCATAAAGAAGGGCAATGATTGGTAAATGGGTAGCAATAACATATCAGACATTGAATATCTCTTTAAGCATAGTCAAGTTAATATTTGTGTTGTGGATTATATATTAAACAACCCAGACACATCAAAGATACAATCGTCCTTCTGAACTGAGCTGCAGGACATTAATGAAACTGCTCAGGTATGTTACTATGAGGCCATTGGGGATTTTTAAAACAGCTACAGAGTTCAATGGCTGTGATGGGAAAAAGTGAGGATGGGTCAAAAACATTGTAGTGACTTCACAATAGGACCTAAATGACAGAGTGAAAAGAAGAATACAAATATACAGAATAAAAATATTCCAAAACACGTATCTTGTATGCAACATGGCGCTAAACTGGAAGAAAACAACAACAAAGGTATACACTTAGGTTTGGGGCAAATCCAACACAACACATCACTGAGTAGCTGCCTCCTTATTTTGGCTGCATCATGTTATGGGTATGCTTGACTCTGGCAAATACTAGGGAGTTTTTCAGGATAAAAAAATACAGGGTGGAGATAAGCACAGGCAAAATCCTAGAGGAAAATCTGCTTCAGTCTGCTTTACACCCGAGACTGGGAGAGGAATTCACCTTTCAACAGGACAATAACCTACAACACAAGGCCAAATATACCAAGAAGACAGTGAACGTTCCAACTTGGCCAAGTTACAGTTTTGACTTAAATCTTCTCGAAAATGTATGGCAAGACTTGAAAATTGTTGTTTACCCATGATCCCCAACATCTTGACTGATGGGCAAATATTGCACAATACAGGTATGCAAAGCTCTTATAGACTTACCCAAGAAGACTTACAGCTGTTGACAAAAAAAATGATAATTAAATCAATTTAAATCCCACTTTGTAACAACAAATATTAAGAAATTCAAGGAATCTGAATACTTTTGCAAGAGACTGTAATTGCTTCACACAAGATGGTAACTTCAGGCCTGGTAGCTAACAAAGCTATCGTCCCCTTTAATTAATCCACTATGGTGTCAGGGCCATGGCTTCAGCATGCTGCACGTCAAAGCCCAATGGCCCGTCAGCCCAACGCTTTTCATCTTACACCACCATCAATTAGCCTAATTCAATGCAGGGAGACATTCCTTGTGAAGGAAAACAGTTTGTTTACTAAGATCATACTTTTCGAGCTTCAGGCCATCTCACTTTAAAATGCCTGTCACTGTCAGTATGCAGCTGTGTCAGAAAGTTGATATTGTTAGAACTGGGATGCTGTTACTGAGTAATGCTCCAACAGTGAGCGGTTCAAATCCTTTGAGAAATAAAATAGTACTCATTAGTGGCGCTTTTGGGGAGGTGGAGGGATTTGGAAGTGTCAGCTTTCCATATGCTGTGCTTTTGCTGCCAGTTCAGCTCTATTTCTGTAGCTCTATTTCAAGCTCCTCCAAGACCTGCACGTTTAATGACATGCATCTCTATAAAGTGACAGACCTGAAAGCGGCCATTTCTTTGACCTGTGTTTGCATGTGTTTAAAAATCACTAGCAAATCGTATTACATATGACCTTTCATTATTATTTAAATGATTGTGCCTAATGGTGTTTTCCTTGACCTCAGTTTATAAATACATACATAGGGAACATGGCTATTGTTTGTGCCTAAAAGTAGAAACCCTAACTTGTCATGGGGACTGACTGATTCCACATGGAGATCATTTTTCACTCATCGTGACTCCACTGCAGTGTGCAGAGAAACGTCGTCCTACCCTGTTAAAATGGAAATTATGCCATCGAGTCTATGACCTAATATCCTCTCCTAGCTTACTTATCACTCACTCATTATATCAAATATCATGAGAGAACTGCTAACTCTGAAGATCCATCACAAGTTCCAATCTGAGGGGGTCCGACTTCAATCTCAGGTAGCTGTAGAGCAGGCGGCCATTTTCTGCAGCTCTCATTCGCTCGCTCGGTATACCATCATTAATATGATAGTGGGCTGAGCCACTGAAAAGCTCGGAGCAGCCTTGAAGAAAATCCAATTATGATCTTTGATTCCTCTAAAGAAACAGATTACCTATCTGGCTAATGACATTTTCCTTCCCATTCATGGCCTCTAAATTAGATGAGACTATGAGAGTGTTCCAAATGGACGAGGAATGATGGCCATCAATTCCTCACTCCTTACAAGTCTATTAGATGGACAGCTCTCATCATAAATAGCAGTGGTTGCATGATATACCCTCTCTGAGCTCAGCTTTTACTCAGACATGGGAGAAACAGAGTGTTTTCTGCCAGTGAGTGACAACAACCGGGCCCATCTTCAAGTATACCTCATAGGGCAGAGACTGAGAGTCTCGTGTGAGCCTTCACAGCCACAGTAGACAGAGTTTCTAAACCTCATCTAAAACTAGGCTATTCCTTTTACAATTATACATACTTCATTTTAGAAACTTACAAGCCTATGGGTTTATGCACTTTATTTAAAATACTTTTCATAAAAGCAGCAAAAATCCCCACCATTCATATTCTCCATGATTTCCAGTCATGGCCCTTGGTGTTGCTGCGGGAGAGTGCTGGCAGATGGAATGGAACCATACTCCAGGTAGCTAGCACCTGCACTACTAAACCATGCCAGAGCTCTAATAATGCCTCCGAAGCACTGGCACTGCGGATGGCACATTGGCACTGGGGTCTAGCTCCAGCTGCCAACCATTAGAACTCAAACACCTGAGGGTAAGTGAATACTATCTCACAGGCCCAAAATCAGACAGACTAGCTTAGTCTAAATGTGTTGTTGTTGTTAGTACTGGGTATGCACTATGCACTGGGTATTATAGACTCCATTCTAGTATGTTTATTTGTCTGTTATTAGTTTCAATGACTGCGATGAATCTCATAAAGTAAAAAGTATAGCAAGCTACGTTATTAAGGTTCTGCTGATGGGGTTGTGGGTAGCCGACATTGGATCAATGCATTAAGTTGCATAACAAGTATAGTTAGACATCCAATTAAACATTTTCCCTTGATTTGAAGATGTTTTTCAAAAACCAGGGGCCCTATTTGAACCTATCATAATTTAAAGAGAAATGAACAAAATGCCAGAATGATCGGGATTTAGTCAAAACTTGGCACAAAGGGCATTGTTCACTCTCTTTTCTCTCTTTCTCCTGAATGATCAGAACTTTCATTAGAATTCCACAACATACACAGCCAGGTAGTTAACATGTCTCCAAGGTTAACATTTTTTGTGCAAGACTGAGGGATTCAGAGAAGTGGTCCTTTGAAGTTTCTTGTTGGAGTCGAAGGGAGGCTGCCAGGCCATTGAAGACTGTCTGCAATATTGACATTAAAACTCAACACATAGAATGATGCCAATGGAAATTTCATAGCATTCCCTTTGGGAAGCCTGAGAGATGGACATGTAGGTGTGAGATGAATAATGCAAGTTCCCTAGCTTTACTCATTTTTTATTGAATGTGGAACTTCTCCTTTGTTGCTCCCCAAAGCTACGCAGGAGCTGTGTGCACGTAACACACGTATAGAGAGCAATAGTAATGGCGTATTTTTGTAGGCGCTAACTTTTTAGGACTACAACCAGGCAAACTCTATACAGTAGGTGTGAACGTTAAATGATATAGCCTGAATAGCCTTCCTACACGGGTCACTGCTAGCTTTCACTAGCCTGTTTGTCATCACCATAATGGGTCTGTAACATTTCCATCTATCTTTATCTCAGGCTGTAGAGAAGAGGTGGTGTACACCCCATATGAACCATTGTCATGAGATTGACATGCTTCCAAGCACAGTATATCAGGCTAATTGCCTTTTATCCCCTCCTGTCTCGTAAGTGGCTTTTCTAAAGATGGGCTTGTGCATGTGCCTTTAAACAAAGACACTCGGGACGACTTTGGTAAACATCAATCATGTTTCATGTGGTGCTGTCAGCAGCACCTGCCTTTTTGTGGTACCCTGTGCCACCCCATCCATCCAACCTGAGTCATGTGATGGGGCAGCCACAGCTCTTGTCCACCCCTGAATCACCCAGCTGCACTCCCAAAAGGTTAATAAGCTACTGGAAAGTCAAGGGCGTCTGTTAGAGTGGTGTCACAGGCCTTAGTGCTGCGGGAAGCAAAAATGGTTAGAAATCTGCCAGAATAGAGTATTGGATTTTGATTTAAGTAAACAAACGTGGTCACCTATTTCAACCCCAAGAGGGATGGAGGGGTGAGATATGAAAACAGTGGTATTGAGGTGAGGGCTGTTGGCTCTCAACAGAGTTACTATAGGTCAAGGAACAAGTTAAATGTTTGTGTCTACCATTATGGTGTTGTCGGAAGAATTTTATGTGTTAGGAGTTTGAAGACCACTGTGTGTGGTTTATTGAATTGTTCTCTTAACTAATGGGAGAGGAACAATCATCATTACTGCTCATTATTCAAATAAATATTATGCACAAGTTGTGTCTGAACCTAACAGCTAAACAGACACTTGCATGACCTAACTCTTTACAATATCCTTATTTCTGCCACATTCTATTTGATCATGACTGAACCAACCTGTCTTTGATTTCAAGCACAATGGAGGAGGGTGCATCCATTCCAGAGCTGGCAACGTTTGTGGATTAAACTAAAGAAGGCTTCCCCCAGCTCTTTAATCATGTAAGATGGTAGGACTCCCACTGGAAGTGCTTCTGTAAAGGCACTGGGATGTGGCCATTATGCTATTACATCCACGATCACCCATGTTAACTCACTTAGAAATAGGTCAGTACAATTCATTTACCTTTTCAACCACTAGAACTGACAAGACATTTTTGCACATACACATCCTCATAATCTTAGATTTTCATTGGAAGCGTTGCTAAGATGTTTGTAGTCAGCTCTGCAGTCTTTGGAATTATATTTCTGGCAGAAAACAAAGCACCCGTCTTTCCCTGACACAGATGTCAACAAATGTGTATCTATCATGAGAGAGTATTTGTGATCTAACAGCATTCAGCTCATTTCTCGTCATTCAAAGCTTACAGTACAAAGCCTTACTTTACAATCCATGATAGACATTGCATTTTAATATTCAAGCATTACTGTCAAAGAGTCAAAATGAAGTTAATCCAATTTTAACTCTTGAAATCTGGTTTTATCACAACAACAATATTCAGGATTTTGTCTCAATAGACATTTCAGAAATAGCATAGGCATACAGATGTAGGATCTTAATTTGAGACAGTTTGCTACAGCAGGTTAATAATCCAGAAGCAACAGGAAATGTGAAATATTCCGTGGATTAAAATGAATGGACATTTTTGTAGGGGTTGATGCATTTTTCATAAGGGAAATCAAGTCTGAAATTTCAAAGTGGAAAACTTCATAAGCCGTTTTACCTAACAAATACAGTTTTAAATGTCCTGCAACAAGGTGATCAAATGATGATCCTACATCTTTATGGAATACACATTCACGTGGCAACAACTGTCTTTTAAATGATTGCATAACAGTAAGCATCAATAAAAGTAAGCATACACCTCAGCTGATTATACACAGTCATTGGTGCCTCTCATCATAATACATGCTCATATTATAATATAGAGTATCCAGTGTAAGATGGTTCGGGACTGGGGGGGGGGGGGGGGTGTATTCTTTTAATGTTGACTGAAATCACCAAAATCCAACAGAGATAATAATGTGGGATCATAATGCGAGTTGCATGTCTTTCTGTGACAAGAACATTTTTATTAACCTTTATTTAAACAGGGAGTCACATTGAGATAAAACTATTTTACAAGGGAGCCCTGTATACATGTACAAATAAAAACCAATAAATAAATAAAACCCAACAGCCCTACATAACCATTACATAATTACAATGATCAATTAAGAGCTAATTTCACAGATGGGGGGACAGCACACAATCAATCACTCTGTTCAAATGCTCTATCAAGAGAGTACTTGATAAATTGGGTACTTGCCTATTCCAGTTTACATGCTAATAACGATCCATGTCTTCCACAAAACCCTGGCCACAGACTGCTCATCCATTTTGGGGTTTGAGTAACGCAACGGAAATGAGAAACTGAGCCATAGGCTACATTATCATATGTATTGGAACAAAAGGCTTTTGTCTTTTATACGAGTATAGCAATTTTGTCTGATGAACTGTTTGTATCGCTGTTTGATAGACACCCTTCACCTATTTCAATTATTTGGCTTATTTGGCTGTGATAATATCATACTTTCGCTACCCGAAACTGTAGTACAGCCAAATGTCAATCTGTGAATCGAATTCTCTACTCATGCCTATCTGAGTGTATTTGAGTCTGCAGTTCCATTCCAGGCGGTAGGTCTGGGGTAGATTCCTGGGTGCCCTGTACTTTCACATTAACCACAGTCTGTGAAGCTGAAATGTGGACATGGCGTGAATTGCATCAGATACTATCATCAATCTCTATCTGGGAGCACATCTTATAAACTGACCACCAGTGTGGGCTTGAGGATGGGACTGGAGTATAAGAGCAGCCCCTCACTCAGACAGGTACCCTTAAAAAAGCGTGTCTGTGTGACAGTCCATGAAAAAGCATCTCTATACTTTATCTCAGCACCAATGGTTCCAGTGTGTTCGATAGTCAGTTCAATTGCCCTAAAAAATAGTTGTGGTTTAAATAGCAAGGAATTTGTTGCAGTAGAGATGAACATGAACTACTGTGGTGCTGGAGATTCTAATGAAGAGTACATACCTGGTTAACACAGTGGTTGTTAACCTGTTTGATCGAGACCACAAGCCATTGACAGTGCAGCCACTGAATTGACTGCACTCCACCACTATATCAAATCTTCTGTGGAACAGTGTTGATCTTGTGCCATTTAATTTTAGGTGTACGTAAAAACAAATATGTAGCATCAGGAAACTGTCACACAGAAGAACAGTATAAAATGATTTTGGATATTAACTGTATATGTACATTTTCAAATGTTTGACACAAACATTCAGTCCTGCATCAACATTTAGCAATTTGGGATGAGTGACTAAAGCCTAAATCCAGCGACAATCACACAGTCATAGTCTCCATCCCTGGGATGTGTCACAGTTCAACAGCTGCTATCTGCTACACTGTGATACCTTCAAAGGATCACTATTCAATTCAGCCTGCATTTTCTTTTACCCGATAACCGCCGTCCACACTGAATTACTCCTCCTAAAATCTGTTACAAATTCATAGCCTTTGTCAGTGTCGACTAAGGCCCCAGGGTTCTGTGCTAGAAGCACGCCTTCCACTGAGCTCAGATGACACTTTTGGTACTGCAGTTTAGCTGAAGGCAAAAAAGACAATTCTCTTAGAAAGCCTAATAGAGAAATCTAATTAGAAAATTCCTAAAAAGACACTTTCGTCATCACCTTTGAGCCAAAAATACCCATTGAATTATTCAAGTAATTGTCTTTGAGGCCATTTTTTTTTCATTCATCCAATGTCTGTCATGTTTCTGGCACCCCAGTGTGCACTGAGTGCTAGTGCGCAGGCGTTAAGGGCTCTGTAAAACAGATGGCAACCACCACGAAACGGCATATGTGAACGTGAGTACATTTCATTGAAAACAACGGTCAACCATCTTGAAAGCTGTATATACTGTATATACGTCAGTGGTGTCAATCCTCTGTAATGAGGAGCTTTATGATGGCTCCTCCCTCCACCGCCTAGAAGTCACATGGCAGGAGACTAATAGACAACGGGGGAACCTGCAGGTGTCCCTATCTGTCAGTTGTCTCATTAAAACATCATGCATAGGGCTACATTTGGAAAAGCAATATGTACATCACCAGGCTACAGACTATAGAGATCCCTCACTAACACACCGGGACTGCTCGAGGTTTCAAATCCATGTCTCTCATAATAACTTCCTCCTCATCCAGTTGAATAGGGGATTTCTTGAATTCTTTTAAAGTGTCTATCAAATAGAGCTTAACAACTATCTCCAACCATCTACAATGCCATCCATCCAATAAATACTTAACTGTAGTGGTTGATACAGAGAAGAAAAACAGCTTGTACAACGCATGTCAGTTAAACATTTGCATCAGGGAAATGTTTTCTGTTCCAGAACCATTTCCAGCAGGGCTAAATGTGTTGTACCACCCCACAGGTGGGGCTTACTCTGACACATGATACAACATTGTAATTTATTAACAAAGACTTTGTCAGCCAACACGCTGTCAAGTCTTGACTTTAGACAAGCAGGGAGTCAGGAGAGCAGTCGCCTAAATTATTACGTTTGAGAATTGTGATTAATATGGAAGATCTTGCATGTACAGAAACACCAATTAAATTATCTTACCATTTGATCAGTGGATTAGTTAAATGTGTTTCTTTTATCAGGCATTTATTGGCTTTTGAAGATGATAAGTAGATGGGTAATTAACCTGAGATAATTGTATAAGGAGAATCCCAGTAGGCTGACTGATTGAACCCAGATGGAATCACCTGGTAATTGTTGTGATAGGAGAACATTAATATACTGTAGCTCAGGAAAAGAGTGCAAATACATCAATACATCTTTTGAGTTGCACCAGCTGTGTTCATCTTCTGCACCAGATCTGAGAGAGAAATTATAGTCTTTTATCTGACAATCACTGTTTAATCACATTGATTTATCACTGCTGTATGGTACTCCTGCAGCCATTCAAGTCAATTTTGTAAGGAGTTAATTGTCACACATTAGCTTAAATTAAGCATTATGTAGAGGTACAATTCAGAAGCTCTATCACATGTCCTCGTAATGTTCATCCATGTCTACCCCTGTAGTCATTGGATGACGTGTTCTGCAGAAGCAAACAGCACATACACTACTGTAGAATACCAAACAATTTCCGCTCCTCAGTGAATCATCAATCAAGTTTTGATTATTTTATTTTTTTCCAGGACCGGGGTTAAAAGTGTTCTTGTTTGCAACAGCTGTGATTAATGGTACAGATAGCAAGATACATACAGTATGTGTATGGAACGATGAAAGTCCTTTACAAGTAAGAGTATACAAAAAAGAAGAAGTACAAAAGCCTTTTGACCTTGCTATTATGGGTTAAATAACTAAATCCATACACTATAAATTGTTTAAAGTTGTCACATAAATGTTAGTTTTATATCCTCAGATACAGTGCATTCAGAAAGTATTCAGACCCTTTCACAGTTTATTCTAAAATGTATTATTTATTTTTTTAAATCCCTCATCAATCTACAGTACACACAATACCCCATAATGACAAAGCAAAACAAGTTTTTAGAAATGTTTGCAAATGTATTAAAAATAAAAAATTTAAATATCACATTCACATAAGTATTCAGACCTTTCACTTAGTACTTTGTTAAAGCGCCTTTGGCAGCGATTGCATCATTGAGTCTTCTTGGGTATGAAGCTATAAGCTTGGCACACCTGTATTCGGGAGTTTCTCCCATTCTTCTCTGCAGATCCTTCCAAGATCTGTCAGGTTGGATGGGGAGCATCGCTGCACAGCTATTTTCAGGTCTCTCCAAAGATGTTCGATCAGGTTCAAGTCCGGGCTCGGGCTGGGCCAATCAAGCATATTCAAAGACTTGTCCCGAAGGCACTTATGCGTTGCCTTGGCTGTGTGCTTAGGGTCGTTGTCCTGTTGGAGGGTGAACCTTAGGCCCAGTCTGAGGTCCAGAGCACTCTGGAGCAGGTTTTCATCAAGGATATCCCTGTACTTTCATCTTTCCCTCTGCTGAAAAACACCCCCACAGCATGATGCTGCCACCACCAAGCTTCACTGTAGGGATGGTCCCAGGTTTCCTCCAGACAGAGTTCAATCTTGGTTTCATCAGACCAGAGAATCTTGTTTCTCATGGTCTGAGAGTCTTTAGGTACCTTTTGGCAAACTCCAAGTGAACTGTCATGTGCCTTTTACTGAGGAGTGGCTTCCATCTGGCCACTCTACCATAAAGGCCTGATTGGTGGAGTGCTGCAGAGATGGTTGTCCTTCTGGAAGGTTCTCCCATCTCCACAGAGGAACTCTGGAGCTCTATCAGAGTGACCATCAGGTTCTTGGTCACCTCCCTGACCAAGGCTCTTCTCCCCCGTTTGGCCGGGACGCCAGCTCTAGGAATTGTTTTGGTGGTTCCAAACTACTTTCATTTAAGAATGATGGGGGCCACGGTGTTATTGGGGACCTTCAATGCTGCAGAAATGTTTTGGTACCCTTCCCCAGATCTCTGCCTCGACACAATCCTGATTCTGAGCACAAGAGACCATTCCTTCGATCTCATGGCTTGGTTTTTGCTCTGAAATACACTTTCAACAGTGGGACCTTATATAGACAGGTGTGTGCCTTTCCAAATCATGTCCAATCAATAGAATATATCACAGGTGGACTCCAATCAAGTTGTAGAAACATCTCAAAGATGATCAATGGATCACAATTTTGTGTGGCATTGCAAAGGGTCTGAATACTTATGTAAATACGTTTTTTTCTTTATCATTATGGGGTATTGTGTGCAGATTGATGAGGAAAAAAATATTTAATACATTTTAGGATAAGGCTGTTACGTAACAAAATGTCGAAAAAGTGAAAGAGTCTGAATACTTTCCGAAAGCACTATATGATTGGAAGTCAGGCCTCCTGAGTAGCGCAGTGGTCTAAGGCACTGCATCGCAATGCTAGCTGTGCCACTAGAGATCCTGGTTTGAGTTCAGGCACATGGGGCGGTGCACAATTGGCCCAGCGTTGTCGGAGTTAGGGGAGGGTTTGGCTGGCAAAGATGTTCCTGTCCCATCGCGCACTAGCGACTCCTGTGGCGGGCCGGGTGCAATGCACACTGACACGGTTGCCAGGTGTACGGTGTTTCCTCAGACACATTGGTGCGGCTGGCTTCCGGGTTAAGCAGGCGTTGTGTCAAAAAGCAGTGCTGCTTGGCTGGGTTGTGTTTCGGAGGACGCACAGCTCTCGACCTTCGCTTCTCCCAAGTCCGAACAGGAGTTGCAGCGAAGGGACAAGACTGTAACTACCAATTGAATACCACGAAATTGGGGAGAAACGGTGGTAATAAAAAATAAAATAATACAGGATTGAAAGTCACTTTTTTGAATCTCTGGTAGTACCAGGCATGATTAAGGGACCTTGACTTGGAAGATGCTGAATGCATTCTTGTTTCAAAAGGGTTTTACTTTCTTTGTCATATTACTTTAATGTTTAATGCACAGCATTTGACGGCTTCATTTTTTATTTATTGATTATTTAGTCAAAATATCCTATTTTGTACAAAAATCTGGATATTTCTGGGAAATGCTGAGAATCTCCAACAAAGATGATTTCATCAAAGATTATTTCCGTGTGGTGCAAGGACAACAACCTCTCCCTCAACGTGATCAAGACAAAAGAGATGATTGTGGACTACAGGAAAAGGAGGACCGAGCATGCCCCCATTCTCATCAAATGGGGCTGTAGTGGAGCAGGTTGAGAGCGTCAAGTTCCTTGGCATCCACATCACCAACAAACTAACATGGTCCAAGCACACCAAGTTTGTCGTGAAGAGGGCACGACAAAACGTATTCCTCCTCAGGAGACTGAAAAGATTTGGCATGGGTCCTCAGATCCTCAAAAGGTTCTACAGCTGCACCATCGAGAACATCCTGGTTGCATCACTGCCTGGTATGGCAACTGCTTGGCCTCCGACTGCAAGCACTACAAAGGGTACTGCGTATGACCCAGTACATCACCGTGGCCAAGCTTCCTGCAATCCAGGACCTCTATACTAGGCAGTGTCAGAGGAAGGCCCTAAACATTTTCAAAGACTCCAGCCACCCTAGTCAATAAATTGGTATAAATGTTTTCGAAGAAGTGTGGATCATCCTGACTTGGACCATATAGGTTAATGAGCCAAATCTCCTTTTCGTCCACTTTCATATTCAAAAGGATCCACCTTCCTTGTGAATCATTCCTGACTATTTGTACATTCAGATCGACATTTTTGTTAAATAATATCATCACACCCTTTGAGTTCCTTTGTCCATGACAGAAAATGATTTCACCACCTCATTCCCTTTTCTACGCAACTTCATCTAAGGATGTAGAGTGAGTTTCCTGTAAACAGTATATATTATATTCCTTTTCTTTTAGCCATGTAAAGACTGATCTTCTTTTTTTATAATCTGCTAAACCGTTACAATTATAACTGGCTATACTTATTTCACCCCTTACCATAACTAGATACTATTCTCAGTCTAAATTGACCATAATTAGTGCTTGTAAAGTTACTGCCATCAGAGGTATTATGAAGGTCAAAACTAAGTTTCAAATGTCTGATATTTAGAATTCAAGAAAGACTATAATGTGAGATGTCCAAATAAATAATAACTCTGCCAATTTGCATGGTTGAGTGTCTGTGTGTGTAACATGTAGTGTGTATAGCCTTAATATTCATGATGATAATTGTAATCCATATCGTATCGCCATCATAGTTGCATCATAATTACTTTTAACATAATTGAAAAACACATCCCAGCATTTCTAGAGCAATTGACATTTCACATGATCATGAAAGAGACCTTGCATTACTCTAGAGACGGCTTCACTACAGTACAAATGTATTCCGTACAATATGTTATTACTTCCCAATGCCCCTATTCTGATATCTTCCCCCTGCTTGTTGTAAACATATAAAAACTTGTAGACAAATACATAAAAAAGATAGACAAACAATAAACACATTACATTAAAAAACAGTTCTCAACAATAGAGAGAGAGAAGAGAAGAGAAAAGAGAGAAAGAGAGAGTGAGAGAAGAGAGCGTGATCAGGTGTGTGTATGTATAAGTCTGTATGTGTAAACAAGCATGAAATTTAGTATGTGTGTGTTCATGTCCACTTCATAATGTTCAGATATTTTTACAGTTTCCATACCTTCTTTTTTTCGTAACCTGAAGTCCCTGTAAAATTTAGTACAGCCACGGTGTTATGGAGCTGTCTCGGAAAAGCTGTCCGTCTATAAAGAGTTTGTCCACAATGATAAAGGCACGCTTACCATTCTCCCTTTGTTGTCTTTGTACCGGATACAGTCTCTTATGTTTGTTTATCTCCCTTGGAAATTGGTAATTTAGACCGAATTTGGTCCCTTTAACCTGTTGAGGACAGATGTTCCGCTAACGGAAACCCGTTCCGCCTGCGGAACCCCTAGCCAACAGCCAATGGCATCGCACGGCGCAAAATACAAAACCAACTAAATTACCACAATTTAATTTTCTCAAACAATCAACTATTTTACACCATTTTAAAGAAAAGACTCTCGTTAATCTAACCACATTGTCCGATTTCAAAAAGGCTTTACAGCGAAAGTAAAACATTCGATTATGTTAGGAAAGTACATAGACACAAATAATCACACAGCCATTTTCCAAGCAAGCATATATGTCACATAAACCCAAACCACAGCTAAATGCAGCACTAACCTTTGATGATCTTCATCAGATGACACTCCTAGGACATTATGTTATACAATACATGCATGTTTTGTTCAATCAAGTTCATAGTTATATCAAAACCCAGCTTTTTACATTAGCATGTGATGTTCAGAACTAGCATACCCACCGGTGAATTTACTAAATTACTCATGATAAACGTTCACAAAATACATAACAATTATTTTAAGAATTATAGATACAGAACTCCTTTATGCAATCGGCGAAAGCACATTTTGCAATATTCTGAGTACATAGCTCGGCCATCACAGCTAGCTATTTTGACACCCACCAAGTTTGGGGCTCACTAAACTCAGAATTACTATTAGAAAAATTGGATTACCTTTGCTGTTCTTCATCAAAATGCACTCCCAGGACTTCTACTTCCACAACAAATGTTGTTTTGGTTACAAATAATCCATAGTTATATTCAAAAAACTCAGTTTTGTTTGTGCGTTCAGGTAAAATAGCGATAATATTCCAACCGGGCAACGTTGTATTCATTCAATGGCTGAAAGAAAAAAATGGAGTAGTCTCGTGACCTCGCATCTCCAGTCTCACTGTCCCCAGGCTGACCACTTACAAATTCTCCTGCTGTTCTTTGCCCAGAGACAGCAGACAACCCATTCCACTTTCTGGCGGCTTTAGAGAGCCAATGGAAGCCTTAGAAAATGTCACGTTACAGCACAGATGCTGTATTTTCGATAGAGATGCAACAGAAGGACAACAAATTGTCAGACAGGGCACTTCCTGTATGGAATCTTCTCACGTTTTGGCCTGCCATATGAGTTCTGTTATACTCACAGACACCATTCAAACAGTTTTAGAAACTTTAGATTGTTTTCTATCCAAATATACTAATTATATGCATATTCTAGTTTCTGGGCAGGAGTAGTAACCAGATTAAATCGGGTACGTTTTTTATCCGGCCGTGAACATACTGCCACCTATCCCAAAGAAGTTAAGCTCCCTTCCCCTGCTTTTGATCAGCTCCTTTTGATGGTAGTGTTCAAATTTTGCGATAATCGGTCGGAGACCCTTGGTCTTGTCGCTCCGGGCACCAAGTCTGTGTACTTGGTGGAAAGCCACCTTGTTTACAGTCTCTATTGGAAGTTTCAAGGCAGATTGAATAAATTCTCTGATCGCGCCCTCTGGATTATTGGATGTGTTCTCAGGAATCCCAGAAAAAAAACAATTTTCACGCATGCTATGACTTTGTATGTCTAGTAGCGAGTCCTTCATCACCCTGTTTTCCCTGAGTAGACAATCCATGTTGGAATCGTGGATTTTTACCTTGGCTGTGAGTATATTATTTTCTCTTAGGAGAATGAGAATTTCACTCTGGCTGATCTCCAAACTCCCCCTCAGCCCTGCTACCTCCTCACACAACTTTTCCAGTGTTGCATGGATTCCAGCCAGGGCACTAGCCTCTACCTCAATGGTAAGTAAATCGTCCGTGTCTGTAGATTAATCTGTTTTTCTTTTATTTGTCTGGTTAAAGTTATTTTCTGAGGTGGTCGGATCTTTCCATGATGGAGTATGTTGTTCCTCCATAGCGTAAAGCTGTTGGTACTCATCGATTTCCCTCAGGATCTCCTTAGTATCCAGATTGGCTCTTTACTGCAACCAGTTGTTTTACGAAAAGATAACAATGAGTCTTTCCCACGACGACGACAGCTGTCTGTAGTACAGCCAGCTAGCACTCGCGGAATCCATGCTAAAAAAGGAACACAAACTTGCAGTCACTGTTAAAGTTGAGACTGGGGTTTTGCGGGTACTAATTAATGAAGCTGCCAGTTGAGGACTTGTGAGGCGTCTGTTTCTCAAACTAGACACTCTAATGTCATTGTCCTCTTGCTCAGTTGTGCACTGGGGCCTCCCACTCCTCTTTCTATTCTGGTTAGAGCAGTTTGCACTTTCTCACATGGAATAGCCTTCATTTCTTGGAACAAAAATAGACAGACGAGTTTGAGAAGAAAGTGCTTTGTTTCTGGCCATTTTGAGCCTGTAATCGAACCCACAAATGCTGATTCTCCAGATACTCAACTAGTCTAAAGAAGGCCAGTATTATTGCTTTTTTAATCAGAACAACCATTTTCAGCTGTGCTAACATAATTTCAAAAGGGTTTTCTAATGATCAATTAGCTTTTTAAAATTATAAACTTGGATTAGCTAGCACAGTGTGCCATTGGAACACAGGAGTGATGGTTGCTGATAATGGGCCTCTGTACACCTATGTAGATATTTCATAAAAGAATCTGCCATTTCCAGCTACAATAGTCATTTACAACATTAACAATGCCTACACTGTATTTCTGATCAATTTGGTGTTATTTTAATGGACAAAAAATGTGCTTTTCTTTCAAAAACAATGACATTTCTAAATGACCCCTAACTTTTGAACGGTAGTGTATCAACCTCTCTTTCGTGTCGTCTGAGATTCCCAAAGATTGGAAAGCAGCTGCGGTCATCCCCCTCTTTAAAGGGGGGGACACTCTTGACCCAAACTGCTACATACCTATATCTATCCTACCCTGCCTTTCTAAGGTCTTCGAAAGCCAAGTTAATTACCGACCATTTCGAATCCCACCGTACCTTCTCCGCTATGCAATCTGGTTTCAGAGCTGGTCATGGGTGCACCTCAGCCACGATCAAGGTCCTAAACGATATCTTAACCGCCATCGATAAGAAACAATACTGTGCAGCCGTATTCATTGACCTGGCCAAAGCTTTCGACTCCGTCAATCACCACATTTCTCAAATGATTGCCTCGCCTGGTTCACCAACTACTTCTCTGATAGAGTTCAGTGTGTCAAATCGGAGGGCCTTTTGTCCGGGCCTCTGGCAGTCTCTATGGGGTTGCCACAGGGCTCAATTCTTGGGCCGACTCTCTTCTCTGTATACATCAATGATGTCGCTCTTGCTGCTGGTGATTCTCTGATCCACCTCTACGCAGACGACACCATTCTGTATACTTCTGGCCCTTCTTTGGACACTGTGATAACTACCCTCCAGACGAGTTTTAATGTCATACAACTCTCCTTCTATGGCCTCCAACTCCTCTTCAATACAAGTAAAAGTAAATGCATGCTCTTCAACCGATCGCTGCCAGCACCTGCCCGCCCGTCCAGTATCACTACTCTGGACGGTTCTGACTTAGAATATGTGGACAACTACAAATACCTAGGTGTCTGGCTAGACTGTAAACTCTCCTTCCAGACTCACATCAAACATTTCCAATCTAAAGTTACATCTAGAATTGGCTTCATATTTCACAACAAAGCATCCTTCACTCATGCTGCCAAACATCCCCTCGTAAAACTGACCATCCTACCGATCCTCGACTTCGGTGATGTCATTTACAATATAGCCTCCAATATCCTACTCAATAAATTGGATGCTGTCTATCACAGTGCCATCCGTTTTGTCACCAAAGCCCCATATAATACCCACCACTGCGACCTGTACGCTCTCGTTGGCTGGCACTCTCTTCATACTCGTCGCCAAACTCACTGGCTCCAGGTTATCTACAAGACCCTGCTAGGTAAAGTCCCCCATTATCTCAGCTCGCTGGTCACCAAAGCAGCACCCACCCGTAGAACGCGCTCTAGCACATATATCTCACTGGTCACCCCAAAGCTAATTCCTCCTTTGGCCACCTCTCCTTCCAGTTCTCTGCTGCCAATGACTGGAACGAACTACAAAAATCTCTGAAACTGGAAACACTTATCTCCCTCTCTAGCTTTAAGCACCATCTGTCAGAGCAGCTCACAGATCACTGCACCTGTACATAGCCCATCTATAATTAGCCCAAACAACTACCGCCTCCCCTACTGTATTTATTTATTTATTTTGTTCCTTTTCACCACAGTATTTCTACTTTGCACATTCATCCACTGAAAATCTACCATTCCAGTGTTTTACTTGCTATATTGTATTTACTTCGCCACCATTTTTATTTATTTATTTATTTTGCTCCTTTGCTCCCCAGTATTTCTACTTTGCACATTCATCCACTGCAAATCTACCATTCCAGTGTTTTACTTGCTATATTGTATTTACTTTGCCATCATGGCCTATTTATTGCCTTTACCTCCCTTATCTCACCTCATTTGCTCACATTGTATATAGACTTATTTTTCTACTGTATTATTGACTATGTTTGTTTTACTCCATGTGTAACTCTGTGTTGTTGTATGTGTCAAACTGCTTTGCTTTATCTTGGCCAGTTGTAAATGAGAAATATCCAGAATATATTTCTGAAATATATAACTTGAGCACATCATAGAATATGTGTGTACATACTGTATATTTTAAATATATGTTAATTAAATATATTTTTGATCAACATGTATCATGCTGAAATGTAATGTTGAGTCGATTGACCTCTGGTACATTTGGCATTAGCTTCCCAAAGTGAGATTTGCATGTAAAAGTTGCAAATAAATCATGCCGCTATTAAGGCTACCTGCCACTTATGAAACAGTAAGAATTGCTGTGTTTATTTCGAAAAGAGACTAGAAACTAGAACATATTTCTCCCAAGCTGTCAATCACAATTTGAAATGTCCCTGAGCCCCGCCCCCAGTCCCGCCTCCAACTGACAGAGCAGCTGTTGCAATTTAGAATTTTCTTCAGATGAAGGAGAAGAGCAGCTGTCGGGGCCAAAAATCTTTTTCATGGATAATGGCATTTTATTTGATTATATAATCATAACACAAACCACATTTCCATTGTGTCACACCCTGACCGTAGAGAGCCTTTTTATTTTTCTATTTGGTTAGGTCAGGGTGTGATTTGGGTGGGCATTCTACCTTGTTGTATTTCTATGTTGGCCTGATATGGTTCCCAATCAAAGGCAGCTGTATTTCGTTGTCTCTGATTGGGGATCATACACTGCTCAAAAAAATAAAGGGAACACTTAAACAACACAATGTAACTCCAAGTCAATCACACTTCTGTGAAATCAAACTGTCCACTTAGGAAGCAACACTGACTGACAATACATTTCACATGCTGTTGTGCAAATGGAATAGACAACAGGTGGAAATTATAGGCAATTAGCAAGACACCCCCAATAAAGGAGTGGTTCGGCAGGTGGTGACCACAGACAACTTCTCAGTTCTTATGCTTCCTGGCTGATGTTTTGGTCACTTTTGAATGCAGGCGGTGCTTTCACTCTAGTGGTAGCATGAGGCGGAGTCTACAACCCACACAAGTGGCTCAGGTAGTGCAGCTCATCCAGGATGGCACATCAATGCGAGCTGTGGCAAGAAGGTTTGCTGTGTCTGTCAGCATAGTGTCCAGAGCATGGAGGCGCTACCAGGAGACAGGCCAGTACATCAGGAGACGTGGAGGAGGCCGTAGGAGAGCAACAACCCAGCAGCAGGACCGCTACCTCCGCCTTTGTGCAAGGAGGTGCAGGAGGAGCACTGCCAGAGCCCTGCAAAATGACCTCCAGCAGGCCACAAATGTGCATGTGTCTGCTCAAACGGTCAGAATCAGACTCCATGAGGGTGGTATGAGGGCCCGACGTCCACAGGTGGGGGTTGTGCTTACAGCCCAACACCGTGCAAGACATTTGGCATTTGCCAGAGAACACCAAGATTGGCAAATTCGCCACTGGCGCCCTGTGCTCTTCACAGATGAAAGCAGGTTCACACTGAGCACATGTGACAGACGTGACAGAGTCTGGAGACGCCGTGGAGAACGTTCTGCTGCCTGCAACATCCTCCAGCATGACCGGTTTGGCGGTGGGTCAGTCATGGTGTGGGGTGGCATTTCTTTGGGGGGCCGCACAGCCCTCCATGTGCTCGCCAGAGGTAGCCTGACTGCCATTAGGTACCGAGATGAGATCCTCAGACCCCTTGTGAGACCATATGCTGGTGCGGTTGACCCTGGGTTCCTCCTAATGCAAGACAATGCTGGACCTCATGTGGCTGGAGTGTGTCAGCAGTTCCTGCAAGAGGAAGGCATTGATGCTATGGACTGGCCCGCCCGTTCCCCAGACCTGAATTCAATTGAGCACATCTGGGACATCATGTCTCGCTCCATCCACCAACGCCACGTTGCACCACAGACTGTCCAGGAGTTGGTGGATGCTTTAGTCCAGGTCTGGGAGGAGATCCCTCAGGAGACCATCCGCCACCTCATCAGGAGCATGCCCAGGCGTTGTAGGGAGGTCATACAGGCACGTGGAGGCCACACACACTACTGAGCCTCATTTTGACTTGTTTTAAGGACATTACATCAAAGTTGGATCAGCCTGTAGTGTGGTTTTCCACTTTAATTTTGAGTGTGACTCCAAATCTAGACCTCCATGGGTTGATAAATTGGATTTCCATTGATTATTTTTGTGTGATTTTGTTGTCAGCACATTCAACTATGTAAAGAAAAAAGTATTTAGTAAGATTATTTCATTCATTCAGATCTAGGATGTGTTATTTTAGTGTTCCCTTTATTTTTTTGAGCAGTATATTTAGGCAGATTTTTCCCACTGGGTTTTTGTGGGATCTTGTTTTTGTATAGCTGCTTAGAAGCCTGCAAGAACTTAAGTTTGTTTTGTTTTGTATTTTGTGTTCATTTTAATAAAAGGAAAAAATGTTCGCCAATCACGCTGCACCTTGGTCTCCTTCTACAACGAATGTTACACATTGACAGTTTTCATAACAGCTGTGAAGTTTTGGAGCAATTGTATAAACAATTGTTCATTTGAGATAGTGGAGTCTTTTTGTGTCTGTAAAATGTATTATGAGAGAAATTGCGGTGGAAATGCCTTTATGCTCAAGTACTCATACAAGTAACCATCATATCAATGCAAACTTGGAGTCACACGATGAAATGGTGGGTGGTCCTCCCACTTCGATTTGAGAAACCATGTAGTTTATTAGACCACAGATTAAGCCAATTATTATGAATTTCACAGGGTGTTGAAAGTGCACGCCATGAGCTTGATGCTCCTTCCAATAAATATCGAGGGTATTATTCTGGTGACATGATGATTGATGCTTGACTGCCGTTTGACAAATACACATTTTCTCGCTCTTATCCATAATAATCTCCTCATGTAGACTAGCCTAGCCGCACATCCTACTAGCACTGTGTCTGCCAGCTGTTGGCTAGAGCGCATGTGCCAAGACCAGAGTAGGCAGATTTCCTATTTAATGCAACAGTTTGTGACAAAACTATCGGCAGAGTTGAAAATGTGATGGAAACACATTAAACATTAAATTTTTATTGCATACATGAAAACCTAAGCAAAATAATTACATTTTGTATGCACTACTTCATTACGCAGTGATGTTTCTCTGCAACAAGTCAGTTTGGAAACACACCACTGGAGGGAATATGCGCAGATTCTCTTTATGTGGATTTTAGAATATGTTTTCACCTGGCGGGTGCCAGAGGAAGAAGATATATTCTTCATTTGCTTGCATGCAAGAGTTTACAACGAGCATTAACCCCTTATTTATTCTTCATCTTGTGTGGAATTGTTTCACTGACTCTCTGTCTCTACATTATCCACAGGGTAACAGTCAACTTGTGAATCTGAAAATGGACACTCGAGTTTAAGGAATCTGCATTCAATCAATGCAAGTATCAATTTGATGTCGATGAACAATAATCCCTAATTCTTCATCTTGTGTGGAATTTTGTTTTACTCAATTTGATGTTCATTGACATTTGTCACAACACAGTTAAGTCAGACTACTTGACTTGATCGAGATGCATCGTAGCTAAGCCTTACCCTAACCCTAACCCTTTTCCTAACCTTAACCTAACCTTAATAACCTAACCTGCCATTCAGAGGTTGAATGGGCAGGTCAAAATATTTAAATGCCTTTGAACGGGGTATGGTAGTAGGAACAAGGGCACACTGGTTTGTGTCAAGAACTGCAATAGTGCTGTGTTTTTCACACTCAATAGTGTATCAAGAATGGTCCACCCACCCAAAGGACATCCAGCCAACTTGACTCAACTGTGGGAAGAATTGGAGTCATCATGGGCCAGCATCCCTATGGAATGCATTCGACACCTTGTAGAGTCCTAGCCCCAACAATGTGAGGCTGTTCTGAAAGGAAAAAAAGGAAGGGGAGGGATGGGTTCAACTCAATATTAGAAGGGTGTTCTTAATGTTTTGTACACTTAATGTACACTACCGGTCAAAAGTTTTAGAACACCTACTCATTCAAGGGTTTTTCTTTATTTTTACTATTTTCTACATTGTAGAACAATAATGAAGACATCAAAACTGTGAAATAACAGATATTTTTATTTAACTAAACAAGTCAGTTAAGAACAATGACAGCCTAGGAACACTGGGTTAACTGCCTTGTTCAGGGGCAGAACAACAGATTTGTACCTTGTCAGCTCTGGGATTTGAACTTGCAACCTTTTGATTACTAGTCCAACACTCTAGCCACTAGGCTATGCTGCCGCCCAATGGGAGCAAACAGTAACCAAAAAAGTGTTAAACAAAGCAAAAGATATATTTTATATTTGAGATTCTTCAAATAGCCA
This sequence comes from Salmo trutta, assembly GCF_901001165.1. NCBI lineage: Eukaryota > Metazoa > Chordata > Actinopteri > Salmoniformes > Salmonidae > Salmo > Salmo trutta. Next base: position 13,187,473 of record NC_042970.1, on the reverse strand, counting down.
CCCTTTGCCTTGATGACAGATTTGCACACTCTTGGCATTCTCTCAACCAGCTTCATGAGGTAGTCGCCTGGAATCCATTTCAATTAACAGGTGTACCTCCTTAAAAAATTTTTTGGGAATTTCTTTCCCTCTTAATCAAATCAGATCAAACTTTATTTGTCACATGCGCCAAATACAACAAGTGTAGACTTCACTGTGAAGTGCTTACTTACAAGCCCTTAACCAACACTTCAAGAAGAGTTAAGAAAATATTTACCAAGTAGGCTAAAATAAAGGTAATAATAAAAAGTAACACAATAAGAATAACAATGAGGCTATATACAGGGGGCACCGGTACCGAGTGTGCAGGTGTACAAGTAGGTTGAGGTAATTTGTACATGTAGATGGGGGTGAAGTGACTATGCATAGATAATAAACAGCGAGTAGCAGCATTGTACAAAATGGGAGGGGGGGTCAATGTAAATTGTCCGGTGGCGATTTTATTAATTGTTCAGCAGACTTATGGCTTGGGGGTAGGAGCCTTTTAGTCCTAGACTTGGCGCTCCGGTACTGCTTGCCGTGCGGTAGCAGAGAAAACAATTTTATGGGCTTTCCTCATAGTGGAAGACCCAGAGTTACCGATGATGCAGAGGATAAGCTCATTAGAGTTACCAGCCTCAGAATTGCATCCCATATAGTTGCTTCACAGAGTTCAAGTAACACACATCTCAACATCAACTGTACAGAGGAGACTGTGTGAATTAGGCCTTCATGGTCAAATTGCTCCAAAAAAACACTACTAAAGGACACCAATAAGAAGAAAAGACTTGCTTGGGCCAAGAAACACAAGCAATGGACATTAGACCGGTGGAAATTTGTCCTTTGGTCTGGAGTCCAAATTGGAGATTTTTGGTTCCAACCGCGTGTCTTTGTGAGACGCGGTATGGGTGAATGGATGATCTCCACATGTGTATTTCCCACCGTTAAGCATGGAGGATGAGGTGTGATGGTGTAGGGATGCTTTGCTGGTGATACTGTCTGTGATTTATTTAGAATTCAAGACACACTTAACCAGGATGGCTACCACAGCATTCTGCAGCGATAAGCCATCCCATCTGGTTTGAGCTTAGTGGGACTATTGTATGTTTTTCAACAGAACAATGATCCAACACCCTTACACAACTCAAGGCTGTGTAAGGGTTGTTTTACCAAGAAGGAGAGTGATAGAGTGCTGCATCAGATGAACTGGCATCCACAATCCCCTGACCTCAACCAAATTGACATTGTTTGGGATGAGTCGGACCGCAGAGTGAAGGAAAAGCAGCCAACAAGTGCTCAGCATATGTGCGAACTCCTTCAAGACTGTTGGAAAAACATTCCAGGTGAAGCTGGTTGAGAGAATGCCAAGAGTGTGCAAAGCTATCATCAATGCAAATGGTGGCAATTTGAAGATTCTCAAATATAAAATATATTTTGATTTGTTTAACACTTTTTTGGTTACTACATGATTCCATATGTGTTGTTTCATAGTTTTGATGTCTTTACTATTATTCTACAATATTGAAAATAGTAAAAATACAAAAAACTCTTGAATGAGTAGATGTTCTAAAACCTTTGACTGGTAGTGTATATAGGCTTCGGTATGGGTAGCCTACAGGGTAATATCGGAAGAATGCAATATGCAGAATTTATTCTAAAGTAAGTTTTGATAACTTTCAAATGTAGTAACAGATCCAATTAACAACCCTTGACATAATACCATAGAAGCAGTGTTCCGCTAATATAACAATGTGCACCTTTCATGTTTCATTGTCAATTAGACTACTATTTTATCAAGCCGGGTATTTTTTAATTCAACTTTTCACATAACATACATTGCCTGTCGTTGTTGATTAACCTGTCTGTTTCATCAGGGCAGTAACTTGGGTCACTATCAGAAGCCTCAAGTTGGCATGTCCTTTCATAGGAGTCGAGGGGTACTAGCAACAACGGAGGAAGTGTACTTGTGTCGCATGACACACTTTTATTCTGAAGTCTTGCCTGACAAGCTGTGAAAATAGCAAGTGAACAGTGAATTACATGATTTTTGGAGGTCGCTAAACCATTACAATCACATTTCTAGACATTTTATGATACCCACCTTTGCTCCTTGTCTAGGAGAAAAACAGGGTCAACAATTTTCGTCATCCCTCAATTATAAACATAGCTTGAGAAATAATGTAATCTCGTTTGGAAGCGAATTCTATGCTTTACAGCTGTAGACTGACTGGCTCCAGATTGGATTAGATTCATGCCGGTGACGCCATCGCACTATGCAAATGCTGTGCCTCCTGAGTAGCGCAGCGGTCTAAGGCACTGCATCTCAGTGCTAGAGGTGTCATTACAGACTCTGGTTCAATCCTGGGCTGTATCACTACCATCTGTGATCAGGAGTCCCACAGGGCGATGCACAATTGGCCCAGCGTTGTGAGGGTTTGGCTGCAGTAGGATGTCATTGTAAATAAGAATTTGTTCTTAAACTTGCCTAGTTAAATATCTATATATTTCTAAGACAGCTGTAACATGTTTTGCTCTGGGTTGGTTTGAGTTTCTTGCTGCTAGTTAGTACACTGTTTTAGTCAGACATGAGTAGGTTAGTACCACCATAGCTGCATCCAATATTTATTTGTACCCTAGATATGGGTTGCTTCTCAGAGAGTGATCAAACACATAACCGGCAGTCTATGATTTAGCTACCGGTATACTCACCACCACTGGGGACCAACAAAGTCCAACCACCTATTATTCCGTGTGATAGGGTCCTTCGGCAAGCCATGCAAACCATAATTGTTGGTTGTGCATCCTTCTGGAAGCATGCATTGCATAGTCAATCTGTATAGGGCTTTTAAATCTCAAACGGCCGTGATCCTTTGAACGCATTGGTTGGGGGCGATGAAACAAGAGCCCCATTCAATGAAAGGAACCCGAAGTGGGCAGAGGGGTGATTTGCAAGAGAAGCTTGGCAAAAGTTGCCATGATTTGTTGACATAATTGTAATCAAAACCCAACCTTTATTTACTCTTGACACATCGAGGTTCCAAACTCTGTTTTAGATATGACAAAAATTATTCTATTTACACTTTGTAGTCAATTTTGACAATAGAATAAATGTTTCTGACTCATATCGATGCCACATAGGCTGTTTTCAAGGGATTAGTTGTTTTTTAGGTGCAGTCACTTTTTAAACTTACCCTTTGGAATAACCTTCACAGCAAAAGTGAATCTATTTAGTTTTTAAGTGGAGATCTTTCACTAATCATTCTCACAATAGCACATTGGTAATAGTCAGTGAGAAATATCATAACTAAGCAGGGCTTGGTTAAGTCTACTGGATAGTAGACCAAAGAGGACATGTTTGTAGATACATTCTCCAGTAGGAGGTGCTGCCCATCGTGTTGTTTGTTTTTCTGATAGTGTATTTAACATTGAAGAGCTGACATTGTTTTAAAGGTACACATTCAATATATGTTATACAAGGTTTGTTTAAATGTTTAAATTTGGTTGCCATGATGACAGAATTCTGTGATTGAAATTTTACCCTCAAAACAACAGTTGATTACTTTTTTCAAATCCAATGTATTTTTCATGTTGATTCCACATCACAATACGTTGACAAATTACATTGAATTAACATTGAATTGAATTAACATTGTGCCTAGTGGGTTGGTATTTACAAATGCATGTTACCCTGTAATCATAATTACAACCCATTTAATGCTATATACTGTTCAACCCATACAGATGTAGCATCTTCATTTGATCACTCTTTTATTGTGGAGAATTTTCCTGGAAATATAAAATTGTAGTGTATTTGAAGTTTGAAAAGGTTTCTAAAGTTTGTAATTTCCACTTAGAAATATGAAACTTGATTTGCCCTAAAAAGAAAGGCCCATTAATTTTTATCCACTTCATAATTTACATTTCCTGCTGTAGAAAACGGACTTAAATTAAGATCCTACATCTGTATGCCATATAGAGCTGGGTCAAATTAATTTGTCTGGATATCCTGCTGGAAAAATAAGTAATTCTATTTTGAAAATGATCTTATAATGCTGTCACTCACCATTATGTGTCTCTTCAATCAAATTCAATCAAATGAGCCAGGCCCAAGGGGGTGTCCCATGAAACTTAACATTGGAATTTCCCCAAATATTCTTGTATGAAAATGTTTTTAATAATAATCTGCCGCTTGCTAGGAGCTCTGTCAGTAAAAATATTTGAAAACCAAATGTCACATAATTCTCTCAGTTTTTTGCAGGTTCTTGCACTTAACCCAGAGTTTAAGACCTGTCTAAGCCGGGGGAGGGAGGTGGGGTTCTACTAAGCTATATGGAATTGTTTTAAGAAAGTCATACCAAGGATCATTTAGTTTTTTGATTTTACATTTTCTGACAAACACCCATCTAGCTCTGTCACCTTTCACAGCAGATGCAGAAGTGTGACGTAGATTCGGTGGATTGATACACATCCAATGCAAAACAACAGATATCTCTAGTTTAAACTGACAGAGTTTTATCGGGATTTTTAAAAATGATGATGATTTGATTTCCACGGGGTGCGGACTTCGACCTTAGGGGGTTAACAGATTACTTTGCTAATGTAGATGGTTGGAAGTTGCTGTATGACCTAAAGCTATTTTGAGCACGCTAACAGGGATGCTACCCTTATTTTGCTCGGATAGCGATAATGCTCAGCTGGGGCTAAATAAACAAATGCTAATCTTGGGTTGTGGAACAATTCGGTTCTACAGACTATGGCTATTATCCTTCCTCATATTTTATCCGTTGATCCCAAAAAAACTCTTTGGCTCATTAACTTGGCTCTTTAACAGAAATGTTAGGGTCAACAGTCTAATGTGTGTGTCGTAAGAGTCCACAAGAAGATGTTAGTGTGCTATGAGTCGCCTCTGAGAGAATACAACTGAGGCTGAAATGCATTTTTGTAATGCAGTATAATCTCCTTCGTAGATTTATCATCCTCTTCAGGATTGAATCGGCTGATGACTTATTGACTCCTTTTGGTGCTGAAGAACATGTAGCCCGTCTATTTAATCCCTCCTGATTTGAAAATCTTAAAAGCTGCCTGTTGTACAATAGGCAAGCACATAGGAGGAGGTCTATCTCTGTAGATTATCAGTGTTGTCACTGGTCTTTGTTACTGGGCTGTGTGCTAACTTGCTTAAACTACCAAACTGTCTCTAACAATCCAAAACTTTAATTTACCTTGACTTAAAATCTAAAATCATTTTTGTACATTTCCTGCAACCTCCCAGATGAGCAGAACAATATATCTCCATCCCTTAAGATCTGGCCCAGTAGGAATTGGCAGCAAACCACCAGTGGGACCAAACCCATCATTTGGGAACCACTGATCTATTTCTCATCCCTCCCACATCCCCTGTTATCTTCACAGCAGGGACCCGTATCCCTCACACTGCCAGTTCATTTCCACTAGGCTCAGAACGACCCTGAATCACTCCATGCCTTGGCATAGAGAGCAAAGATTAGTCAACACATTTATGGCCATCAATCCTTGTGTTTTTACCCACATCAGCTGACCCGCTTACAGAAATTGGATACGCAGAAAATGTAAACGCAGAAACCCTTGAAATCTCTAAAGTGATGGTTTCCCTCCAGGCTTAAATCGATGTAGGGCAAGGATAGAAATTGATGGTCAAATAGCTCGCGCCTGTCATTCAATTGTTACTGAATAAATGTTATCTAATCTAAAGGTTTTGAGGCTGAAAGACTAGCCCTTTTGTAAGTCTAGTTGACCCCATAAAGAAGTTCATGAAATAGGGTACAACAACATTTCCAGTAAGTCGTGCTGAAAGTCCAAGTTTTTTCTTGTCAGCTTAAATATCATTATATGTGCATTGGGTTTACAGGGTAGCATTACATGATAGCCTACATATAATTTGCCACTTTATCACTTCTCTTCCAATTGCCAGATTTTCATGACAAATGTATTATCTTTATGCCGTAGCTAAATATCAGTGAATATGGGTAACCTTACTGACTGTACTGTTTTGAAAGAGATGTCATGGTCATTTGTTTCTCTAAAATGTAAGAGATGCTCCCTGAGGTGAAATCAGATTAACATGGCTTTTTCAAGGAGCCAGGATACCAACTGATAATGCCATGAATTCATGTGATAAATATTTGGTGCATATCTGCTATAAACAGGGGATATCCTGTTGTTGTTGCATGCTTCCTTAGTCACAACTCTCTTTGTTGGGGCATTAAACATAAACCACAGGACATAAACCACAGGACATCACTCTTTGAGTGACTGGCTACTAAGGGTTGCTGAGCGTCATCTGTGCATACAGTACAGGGATAATATAAAAGGAGTATTATGAATAGTTAGGCATATGAACATCTACAATACAATAGATAAAATAAATGTTATTGCACAATGACCTTTTTCTCGGGTTCTCTAGCCCAATTAGATTCCATTCTCTGTCCACTTGGTATTACGACCATGGACAGCAGGCTTTGGGAATCTGGAACCTCCATCCCATACCACAGACCAAACAACAGATCCGGACATTAAAATAGAAGATACCGTAATCCAGGAGAAATTCTGTGCTTCATAGAAAATATGATATCACAGTCTAGGTTTAACCCTGGATTTCTACAGGGGGCTACACTTGAGGGCTGCATTCTTTTTATCCTCTGCGGTTCAGAGCCAGACAATTAAAGATTCATGCATTCCCTCATTATATCTACATCTATTGTTTCTCAGGTGAGGGGAGCGTTTATTTTTATCACAGTGACTCACTACTAGTCCCTCGTTTAATTGTGCTGTTGAGTTGTGAATGCTGGTGTCGCGTTGGCACCCGAGTGCTGAATGAAACAAACTGAAACGATGTCAGGTAAGTTCCCTCTTTGCTTTGGGCACCTTGGATGTTTGAAACGGAGACCATGGTCATGTAGCTTCATTGTCAGAAAGACAGTATTTGATGAATATTTCATCCCCCTCCGGCTGCTGCGCCTCCCTGCCTGCATACAGATGCTCACTGCATTAAAACACCACTAGCCCTTCACTCCCTCCTGTACCTGTGAATTGGGGCCATTCTCCAGCTGAGGCTTTTCATTCAGATCACTTTATTATCTCCACCTCATGTGATTGAAACGTTACAAAATCATTTTTGCATAACCATACAATAAGCTATAAAACGTTGACAAATGCATTCCTATTATCGCCAAGAGTAGTTGAAATGGTTAAACATAAACACACCATACCAAAGTAGAAAACACTTCATGCATAAGTGATACATACAACAACAGCTGGTGTTTAGTGTGGCTGTGGTGTGTACTGCAGCATCAGTGGTAGTAGCTAGGGGCCAACACTCTACTCGCCATATATCTGGACTGCTGTCATTGTGTTGTCAACATCCCACAGAAAACAGTAACCTGGTTCATACCATTTCATCCCTGGCTGTTCCTGATGTGTAATCATGCCCGGCTCCAGGAAGACTTGCCCGAGGGGGCATTTTAAATCCATGGGGGACACAACTAGTATTGCTTTAGAGCCCTAATAAAAGGTAGATTGGTCCTACTACTGAAATGTAGCCATACACATCAATAACCATTGTTTTATAGAATAACATAACAAAGATATGCTCCCCACTACGACGTACAAGTGTATCTGAAATGCAGCCGTAGCTACTGGGAAGCTTACACATAATTTACGCCTAGCAACACGCACAGGTCAGATCTACAGGATGAGCATCCCTGTGCTGGCAAAGATTCTTACAGCCTTCAATCATTACAACTATAGGCTACATCAATGTAGAATTTGTGACACTACACAATGAAAGTAACTGTCACGTCCTGACCAGTAAAAGAGGTTGTTTGTTATTGTAGTTTGGTCAGGGCGTGGCAGGGGGTGTTTGTTTAGAGAATTTCGGGGTTTGTTGGGCTATGTTCTTGTTAGTCTATTTCTATGTTAGTTCTATTATGTCTATTTCTATGTGGTGTTTATTGTCTGGGCTGATATTGCTTGCGAGGGTCTGTGTTTTTTCCACGGGATTATTGTAGGGCTGCGTCCCTAGTTTTCTTTCGAAGAGGGTGGTGCCTTCGATTTTTGACACCCTGCACTCCGTGCTTGTATTTTCCGTGCGAATATTTATTAAAAGTATTATTCCCGGAATCATCTGTCTCCTGCAGCTGACTCCACCTCTCCTGCTTCCTCAGGCCACCCATTGTGACAGTAACCTACAGTAAGAACCTACAGTAAGAACCTACAGTAAGCCAAGCAGATCACTTCTCCAGGTGCACAATATTTCCCATGTGGGAGAGTTTCAGAAAAAGCGAACTGAATCAAACTAACTGCATATTCTATATTCATAGCTGATGAGAAATTTCCTACATGACAGTAGCCAATTTGAATCTGCCGCGGGTAAGATGTCCATTTAAAGAGCAACACACACAAGAGAGTAGGGAGTGGGCAAAAAACGTTGTCTTTGTGTCATTCTCTTATAGTATCGACAATACTTTTACAGTAGGATATCACACAATGACCATGTGTAATGCAAACTAATGATAACAGAGTGAACGTTAGCCTACTTCATTTAGTAGGCTACACACAGTATTAGTCCTATACTACTGAGACATTCAAAATGTACAATAATGTAGGCCTACCTGAAACTCTGACAAATACACAATAACTGTAATTTTGCACAAAAGAAAGCACACAATGTTGAAGAGAAGCCCCATGAAGACTGGCAGCCCAAGATGCTCTCTTTAAAACGGCATACACCGTAACAATCGATTCAGGACCATGGACAGAAGGCTACCGCCAGTCAGCACAATGAAATGATAACTTTAGATGAGCTGCCAATTTCAGCACAGCGAAGTAGACAGCCAGGACAACTCACCACAGGGCTCACCTCAGAGCACAACCAATAGGCTACATTGGTCCCTATACCCATAGAATAATGCAAAGCTGTATATTTATCAATAGCAGTTAGACCCACAAATGCAAGCAATGACATTAAGAATGACTGATAAATCTAACATGCGTTGAAGTAAAAAGCAAGGCCTAAAGTAACTATACATTACACAAAAAAATCAGCCAAACAACCAGGTTTACAATGCATTCGTAATTCTTGCACGGCGGCCAGCGCCATAAAGGTTCTAGCTTACCATTTAGAAGAGTTGAAGCCTCCTCCATGATGTGTTGAAACTCATGAGAAATTCCATTCTCCTTCCTGGCGAAATTCCATTCTCCTTCCTGGCGAAATTTACTTGTTGGGTCCCTCTCAAATGCCAGCTGGAAAAGCTAGTCTTTTAGTTGATGCGTCTGTGTTCACTGAATACGTTCTTCAGGGTGGAGAAGGAATTTACTGCTGTAGATGCCCCAAATGTTAGTCCATGTGTCAGTGGCAACAGCTCAATCGATACTGCTGACAAAGACCCACCGTATCTTTAAAGAACACTGAGTGGGGTCCATTTGTTGTTGCTGGCTGTGGTTGTGATTTCACTTTGCAAGAATGTGCGAGCCACAATAAACTCTGCTTCCACTGGTTCAGTTTTGGTTAGATCCAACAATGGTTTGACCTTGTTCACATCCAAACAGTTCCGGCTCTCGGGATCCATGGTATACAGAGTTTCCACCAGTTGACTATTTCCTTCGCTAAATCTTGATGACATTTCCCCCAGCACGGCATCTAGTGCTGAAAAACAGTCGCTTATACTCCCTTTTGTCTCCATCATCATGCTGACCCCCTGTGATTTCAACTACGTACTCTTGCAGAGTTTTACTCATGAGTCTCCGTCGTTTGCTTGGAGCTGGGGTGCTTGCACCCTCCTGGCATGCCTCCCTAAGCTTTCCAATTCAGCATCACATCACAGTTTTTCACCGCACCCTACGTACTGCAGACGAGTTTGACCCACCCACTGGAGTTACCACCCACTGGAGTTACCACCCACTTTAGTTACCCACCCACTGGAGTTACCACCCACTGGAGTTACCACCCACTGGAGTTACCATCCACTGGAGATACCACCCACTGGAATTACCACCCACTGGAGTTACCCACCCACTGGAGTTACCATCCACTGGAGTTACCCATCCACTGGAGTTACCCACCCACTGGAGTTACCACCCACTGGAGTTACCACCCACTGGAGTTACCCACTCACTGGAGTTACCCATCCACTGGAGTTACCCACCCACTGGAGATACCACCCACTGGAATTACCACCCACTGGAGTTACCATCCACTGGAGTTACCCATCCACTGGAGTTACCCACCCACTGGAGTTACCCACCCACTGGAGTTACCCACCCACTGGAGTTACTACCCACTGGAGTTACCACCCACTGGAGTTACCCACCCACTGGAGATACCCACCCACTGGAGATACCCATCCACTGGAGATACCCACCCACAGGAGATACCCACCCACAGGAGATACCCACCCACTGGAGATACCCATCTACTGGAGATACCCACCCACTGGAGTTACTCTGACTTCAAGTGTTAAGGAGCTCTCCATGGCCCCTGTGTAGTTTAATTTCAACATACCTCCGCCCCCACCCCACCTCATCTTCCTCCACTCGCTCATCCCTTCATCCCCTGGAGGGCATTATGAGGCATGAGAGCAGCTCCTCTCAAGCCATTTGACCTCCTGGGGAGACATGCTGTGTTTTTACAAGTGGGGAGGATTTGTTGTTATTGTGTTTTTCGTTCCATCTAAATCCTGGAGGGTATAACCATTCATCTCTGCTGATGAATATTGTATGGAGCTGCAACTTGACTGGTCAGTCAGCAGCAGCCCGAGTGTTTAATAAAATCAGCGTGAAATGCTGGGGTAAATGACACCAAACCTGTGCTGCCACAAATTAATAATTCATTAGGAGCTGTTCGGGCTACACCTATATAAATACCTTCTCTCAATTACCATTTAAAGAATGCTCTGCAGGTAACAAAAACAAAAACAAATGATGTGTCCTTGAAACAGATATACAGTAAGATATGTAAATGGTATTGTGATCCAGCTCTCTCTTCCTGGAATTCTGTCTCCTACTAACTCTCTCTCTCTCCTACTAACTCTCTGTCTATCTCCTACTAACTCTCTCTCCTACTAACTCTCTCTGTCCTACTCACTCTCTCTCTCTCCTACTCACTCTCTCTCTCTCCTTCTAACTCTCTCTCTCTTACTCACTCTCTCTCACCAACTAACTCTCTCACTCCTACTAACTCTCTCTCCCTTACTAACTCTCTCTCTCTCTCCTACTAACTCTCTCTCTCTCCTACTAACTCTCTCTCCCCTACTAACTCTCTCTCTCTCCTACTAACTCTCTCTCTCCTACTAACTCTCTCTCACCTACTAACTCTCTCACTCCTACTAACTCTCTCTCCCTTACTAACTCTCTCTCTCTCTCCTACTAACTCTCTCTCTCTCCTACTAACTCTCTCTCCCCTACTAACTCTCTCTCTCTCCTACTAACTCTCTCCCCTACTAACTCTCTCTCTCTCTCCTACCAACTCTCTCTCCTACTAACTCTCTATCTCCTATTAACTCTCTCTCTCTCCTACTAACTATCTCTCTCCTACTAACTCTCTCTCTCTCTCTCTCTCTCTATGACTAACTCTCTCTATCCTACTCTCTCTCTCTGACTAACTCTCTCTCTCCAACTAACTCTCTCTCCTACTCTCTCTGACTAACTCTCTCTCTCTCCAACTAACTCTCTCTCCTACTCTCTCTCTCTGACTAAATCTCTCTCTCCAACTAACCTTCTCTCTCTCTCCAACTAATCTCTCTCTCCCCTACTTACTCTCCCTCTCCTACTAACTCTCTCTCAGACTAACTCTATCTCTCCTACTCACTCTCTCTCTCTCCTACTCTCTCTCTCTCTCTGACTAACTCTCGCTGTCTTTCTCCTACTAACTCTCTCTCTTTCTCCAACTAGCTCTCTCTCTCTCTTTCTCTCTCTCTCTCTCTGACTACCTCTCTCTCTCTCTCTCTGACTAACTATCTCTCTCCTACTAACGCTCTCTCTCTTACTAACTCTGTCTCTCTCCTACTAACTCTCTCTCTCTCTCCCTCTCCTACTAACTCTCTCTCAGACTAACTCTATCTCTCCTACTCACTCTCTCGCTCTCCTACTCTCTCTCTCTGACTAACTCTCTCTGTCTTTCTCCTACTAACTCTCTCTCTTTCTCCAACTAGCTCTCTCTTTCTCTCTCTCTCTCTCTGACTACCTCTCTCTCTCTGACTAACTATCTCTCTCCTACTGCGCTCTCTATTACTAACTCTGTCTCTCTCCTACTAACGCGCTCTGTCTTATGATGTAAGGTACTGTACATGGGTAATGTATGCGAAAATATTCCCATACGTAATGCTTATTTTGTTTGAAATTATGGCCTAGTTCCCTTGGAAGAATTTACTAGATACTGTATAGTGGCGCAGGTCTACCTTAACACGGATGTCATAAAACACATAGTTTTCTACCTATCAATTCCTTGTTCAACGCTTCCAAGTGAAACCGACACACTGGCATTATTCACATTTGCACAGTCCATTAATGACTGTGTAGTTGGTATTTGCAGGGACTCCTGTGCTGTGAGTTGGAACCAAGGATTTATGCCATGGAAAGAGCAGGTGTTCCTAATATTTTGTACACTCAGCATATATACTGTATATAGACTAGATGACTGAAGCTACCGCACCTCCATTTTAGTACTCCCCCACCATTTTGGGATTTAGTAATACAATTAGTTTTTGCCACATGTATTCTATTACAGACACCCTAATTTATAGTTTAAAATTATATTATATGAGCTAAACATACACACACACACAAATAGAAGAAAAAAAATGTTCCTTCATGTAATTTTTTTTGAGAGTACTGATGTTACTGTCCCCACAACAGCAAAACATACTGTAGTTAAATATATGTAATTTTGTGCTTGAAAAATGTAATTGAAATACTGTAGAATTCCATTCATTCCTATAGACGGGTTAGCTAATAATGTCACGAAAATGATGTGCACTCTTCAATGGGACAGAAGTCCATGTGCTGTTGTGATTCTCAATTGGGCAGATAGCTAGCAACAATGACAAGAATGTGGGGAATCGTCGGTGGCTCGTTTCAGCTAGTTTTATCTTGTTCTTAATACCATGTCTTGTTTTGATGTGTTTTGACTGATGTTAAGCGAGCTAACCAATAACTGTAATGATATATTACCATATCTTGTTTTGATGTGTTTTGACTGATGTTAAGCGAGCTAACCAATAACTGTAATGATATATTACCATATCTTGTTTTGATGTGTTCTGACTGATGTTAAGCGAGCTAACCAATAACTGTAATGATGTATTTGAGACAACAAGCGCTCATTGTGCACATTTATTTATCTTTTCAATAAACATTGGAGACTAAATATAGTTTACATGTTATCAACAATCTAAGTCAGCCTTGTCTGTTTTGCCATATAGTTGCGCATGCTTCGGTTTTGTTGCTAAACAACCAACCCGTCTATGGAGGAGGGCTTCTTCTGAGGAGTACCAATATGGCCGACCGGGGGCTTCAAAGCTTCTCATTGGCCAAAACATAGCATCAGCAATCTAGTGTTTTAAAGGCTACACATTATTGGTTGGAACGTTGTTGAAAATCATACCTGTGCCACACTTTGACGACACCAGCTCCCAACCATATAAATGTAAATTGCAACCACTTTGCATGGAGCAATTCTAAGTCAATTTTCCCTAGTTCCTCATGTGGAAAATGAGGACTGTGTGAGATAAGATACGCATGAACATCACAGACTGCATAGAATATCTACTTTATGAGGACCTGTCACAATGTACAATCCCTGTATTGCTGTGGCATAAGCCGTAGCTTAACTCACGTCACATAACACATTCTCCCATACGAGCTCCCTGGTAATGCTCCCTGCTGCTTGCTCAATCAATCCATAACATGGAGTCCATGCATTCGAGTGCTTTTATTGGTCATTAACCCAGTCTGCTCTGCAAGCAGGGATATCCCTATGAAGTTATGAATGAATGGATCAAAGCATTTGCTAGCCTGAGAAGATGCATTAAGCTCCAGATATAATGCTGGACATGTAATAGTTCATGGTTAAACCCAAACCATGATGAGAATGTGAAGCATGGCCAGAGATGCCAGGAACAGAGTGCAAGGGAGGCCAAGTCTTCACAGAGGATGAAGACTATACAAAAACGTTTACGTCTGTGCAAGTATGTGGTCTTATGGTGGAACGCTACAGACACCAGGAAATCAGGCATGTTGGAATAGTGTAGTAGATCCATTGCTCTCATGCCTTGTATTCATCAAAGAAAGAAGGATTCCATACTCAAGAGGGTACACAGTATGTCATGTTGTGTTCTGTTTGATGCCATGTTCAGTCTTATTTATAGTAGATGCGCTGTTAGAATCCTTTCATCAAGGTTGAATTTGTAGGTGGCTGAATAGTCCAATACATCATCCGTAGAGCACGACCTTTCCTCACACAGGAATCGGTGCAGGTCCTAATTCAGGCACTTGTCATCTCTGGTCTGGACTACTACAACTCTCTATTAGCTGGGCTCCCCACTTGTGCAACTTGTCCAGAATGCCACAGCCCGCCTGGTGTTCAACCTTCAAAAATGCTCCCACGTCACCCCGCTCCTCCTCACACTCCACTGGCTTCCAGTCGAAACTCGCATTATCTTCAAAACCCTGGTGCTTGCCTACGGAGCAGCAAGGGGAACTACCCCTCCTTACCTTCAGGCTATGCTCAAATCCTACATCCCCAGGCCGGGCACACCGTTCCCCCACTTCTGGTCTCTTGGCCCTCCCACTCCTACAGAGAGGGCAAATCAAAGCTCTTCTCTGTCCTGACACCCCAATGGTGGAACAAGCTTCCCCCTAAAGTTAGGACAGTGGAGTCCCCTCCCATCTTTTTCAAATCGTCTGAAACCCTACCTCTTTGAATAGCATCTTAATGAACTCTCACGGCTCCTCCGATGCCCCCCCCCCCCTAAAAAGTAGATCTAGTGGAAAAAGTGTGCAATATTTATTTTGTCCACAGGGGGTTACTGCTAAATAATACATGAAAGTTCAAATGACACCGCTGAAGGAATGCTTTTTTGGTTCCAAATTCCAAATTGTATGGAGCTTCAGTATGGAGATATATTGCACGCCTCAAAACAATGAGTGCTCTCATTGACCGGACTGTAATTTCATCCTTTAAAGATGCCCAGTTTATTTTCAGCTGACCAGTGGTGGCATGAACTCATACTGAACTCATCACCTGAATACCAATGGTCACGTTTCGTTGCTAGAATTTTTCAGGGTCACATTCTGGACTTTGCATAGAAATGTCATGTATAGAGCTAACATAATTCTTTACTCTACATGGCAAATACACATGTCTGTTCTACTCAGTACGTTTCTATGTGACCTTTCCATAACATTGTGCCTTACTGTCAAGTTGTTGGGAAGTGCTGGGAAGTTACACCATGAAGGGGACAATCAATGCCATGGTGGAGTTCGTTTTGTATGTGGCCTATAGCCATTACCTCCTACACTAGACTACAGATGTAGGGTCTTAATATGAGCCAGTTTGCTACAGCAGGAAAAAATCCTGGAGCTAATCCTGCAGCTACAGGAAATGTCAATTATTTAAACAGATGGATTATAATTAATTATGTTTTTTTGTAGGGGTTAATACATTTTTTGTTAGGGCAAATCAAGTCTGACATTTTAAAGTGGAAATTACAAACTTTTTACAAACCTTTTTAAACCTTGAAGCAAAATCAAATCAAATAAAATTGTATTTGCACATGCGCCGAATACAACAGGTGAATACAACATTTCACCTTACAGTGAAATGCTTACTTACAAGCCCTTAACCAACAATGCTTTAAGAAGTTAAGAAGAAATAAGAGTAACAAATAATTAATCAGCAGCAGTAAAATAACAATAGTGAGTGCATACCAGTAAGAGTCAATGTGTTGGGGCACCGGTTAGTCGAGGTAATTGAGGTATTATGTAAATGTAGGTCGTTTTTAAAGTGACCGTGCATAGATAATAAACCGAGAATAGCAGCAGCGTAAAAGTGCACGAATACACTACAAGTTTGCATTTCCTGCTGTGCAGGAAAACTCTCAGCAACAAAAGAGTGATCAAATTATGATCGTACATCTGTAGACTGAGTGTTGGGCTTCAGCCAACAGACTGTGGTGGTGGAACACTGCTCTTGTCTTGCAGATTCTGTTACTCAATAGGCTAGCCATCTGGCCTGTCTCAGAGGTGCAGTGAGATGCTGAGAACCAAAGCAGAAGCA
This sequence comes from Salmo trutta, assembly GCF_901001165.1. NCBI lineage: Eukaryota > Metazoa > Chordata > Actinopteri > Salmoniformes > Salmonidae > Salmo > Salmo trutta. Next base: position 13,171,146 of record NC_042970.1, on the reverse strand, counting down.
GTAATAGAAAAGGTCACGCAGCCAGGAAGAAAGGCTATTCATTTGAAATCATTAAATGTTTAGCCAGCGCAATAACTGCGAAAGAGCAATGTTGAAAGGCAATGTGATGCTACGTTTTAGTCTGTTCTTCCAAAATATTTTTGGGTGCATAAATGCTGTTTCATTTGCTTAGAAAATTGAGTGTGTGTCTGTTGTATTTATCATCAATGTGGGTATTCATACATTCCATTGACATACATGGGCAACATCATCTGTATGCTACAGTTCATAACGCGTTTAATTTCCTTGATGCTCAAAATGATTGAACCGGACATTGTGATGGAGCCTCCTTAAAATCAAGTGTTCTGAACTGAAACCAAAAGCTGATGACACAGGGGCATCAGGTAGCCTAGTGGCCAGAGGCGTCAGGTAGCCTGGTGGTCAGAGGGTGTCAGGTAGCCTAGTGGCCAGAGGCGTCAGGTAGCCTGGTGGTCAGAGGGTGTCAGGTAGCCTAGTGGTCAGAGCGCGGCAGGTAGCCTAGTGGTCAGAGGGCGGCAGGTAGCCTAGTGGTTAGAGGGCGGCAGGTAGCCTAGTGGTCAGACGGCGGCAGGTAGCCTAGTGGTCAGAGGGCGGCAGGTGGCCTATTGGTCAGAGGGTGTCAGGTAGCCTAGTGGTCAGAGGGCGGCAGGTAGCCTATTGGTCAGAGGGCGGCAGGTAGCCTAGTGGTCAGAGGGCGGCAGGTGGCCTAGTGGTCAGAGGGCGGCAGGTAGCCTAGTGGTCAGAGGGCGGCAGGTAGCCTGGTGGTCAGAGGGCGGCAGGTAGCCTAGTGGTCAGAGGGCGGCAGGTGGCCTAGTGGTCAGAGGGCGGCAGGTAGCCTAGTGGTCAGAGGGTGGCAGGTAGCCTGGCGGGTAGAGGGTTGGGCCAGTAACCGAACGGTTGCTGGATCGAATCCCCAATCTGACAGGGAAAAAATCTGTCATTCTCCCCCCGAGCAAGGCTGTTAACACCCTGTTCCCCTGTAGGCCGTCATTGTAAATAAGAATTTGTTCTTAACTGACTTGCCTGGTTAATAAAAATAAACACAGCAAGGCTACATATAGAGTTACATACAGAGTTACATACAGAGCTACATACAGAGCTACATTCAGAGCTACATTCAGAGCTACATATAGAGTTACATACAGAGTTACATACAGAGGGACACATAGAGGGACACGTAGAGCTACATGTAGAGCTACATTCAGAGCTACATACAGAGCTACATTCAGAGCTACATACAGAGCTACATACAGAGCTACATTCAGAGCTACATTCAGAGCTACATTCAGTGCTACATTCAGAGCTACATACAGAGCTACATACAGAGCTACACATAGAGGTACACATATAGGTAAGTATAGAGGGACGTATAGAGGGACTTACAGAGGTACGTACAGAGTTACATAAAGAACTACATTCAGAGCTACATGCAGAGCTACACATAGAGGGACATATATAGCTACATATAGAAGGACATATAGAGCTACACATAGAGGTACAAATAGAGGTATATATAGAGTACAGACATCTGTTGTTGCTCTCCTTGCATCCCAAATCCATATGAATACTCTGCACTCTATGTTGTGTATGAATGATTTGCTGGGATTTGATCTGTGGCCCAGTCATTCAGAATTGGATCGATCTAACCTATCCCTTTGAGCGTGTGTTGAAGCCTGAAAACTGATCTACGTCGCTGCTGCAGGAATTGACCCCCCATTGGATAAAGTGCTCCAGATTGCCTGCCTGATATATCGCTGGCCCTTGTTACCGCTCTGCCCCCTGTCAATTTTCTCCGTTCCCCTCAAGGTCAGCTCTCCAGCATGTTCTTGGACAGAGTAGTAGCAACAGCAGCAGTATTTCTTCCTTTACTGCTATCTATTCTGCTGCCTGCTGCCTGTAGCCTGCCTAGAACTCAGCTCTGCTCTACTCTCAACCACCTCGCCAACTCTTCTCCTCTCCACTTGTACTCCTCTCCACCTCTACTCTTCTCCACTTGTACTCCTCTCCCCCTCTCCTCCTCTCCTCTCCTCCTCCTCTCCACCTCTCCTCCTCTCCAAATCTCTTCCTCTCCACTTGTACTCCTCTCCACCTCCACTTGTACTCCTCTCCCCCTCTCCTCCTACTCCTCTCCTCCTCATCTCCTCCTCCTCTCCAACTCTCCTCCTCACTTCCTCTCTTCCTCTCCTCCTCTCCACCTCTCCACCTCTCCACCTCTCATCCTCTTCTCCTCTCCTCCTCTCCTCCTCTCCCACTATACTCCTCCTCCTCCTCCTCTCAACTCACCTTCTCTCCCCCTCTCCAACTCTCCACCTCTCACCTCTCTACCTCTCACCTCTCCTCCTCTCCACCTCTCCTCCTCTCCACCTCTCCTCCTCTCCACCTCTCGTCATCTCCAGCGCCCCACATTCCTCCTCTCCACCTCTCCTCCTCTCCACCTCTCTTCCTCTCCCATTGTACTCCTCTCCACCTCTCCTTCGCTCCTCCTCCTCCTTTTCACCTCTCCTCCTCTCCACCTCTCTTCCTCTCCACTTGTACTTCACCTCTCCTCCTCTCCTCCTCTCCACTTGTACTCCTCTCCACTTTTACTCCTCACCACCTGTTCTCCAACTCTCCTCCTCTCCCCTTCTACTCCTCTCCATCTCTCTTCCTCTCCACTTGTAGTCCTCTCCTTCTCTCCTCCTCCTCCTCCTCTCCTCATCTCCCTCTAAAATTCTCTCCACCTCTCCTCTTTTCCACCTCTCCCTCTCTCCACCTGTACTCCTCTCCACCTGATCTCCTCTCCACCTGCACTCCTCTCCAGTTCTTCTCCTCTACTCCTGTTCTTCTACTAATCTCATTTCAACTCCCCTCCAAGTCTCCAATCACTACCTTGTATCCTTTTCCCTCTCGCTCTCCTCCAATACTACTCACTCTGCCCCTACTCAGATGGTATTGCGCTGTCGCAACCTTCGCTCTCTCTCTCCTGCTACTCTCTCCTCTTCCATCCTATCATCTCTTCCCTCTGCTCAATCCTTCTCCAACCAATCTCCTGATTCTGCCTCCTCAACCCTCCTCTCCTCCCTTTCTGCATCCTTTGACTCTCTATGTCCCCTATCCTCCCGACCGGCTCGGTCCTCCCCTCCTGCTCCGTGGCTTGACGACTCATTGCGAGCTCACAGAACAGGGCTCCGGGCAGCCGAGCGGAAATGGAGGAAAACTGGCCTCCCTGCGGACCTGGCATCTTTTCACTCCCTCCTCTCTACATTTTCCTCCTCTGTTTCTGCTGCTAAAGCTACTTTCTACCACTTTAACTTCCAAGCATCTGCCTCTAACCCTAGGAAGCTCTTTGCCACCTTCTCCTCCCTCCTGAATCCTCCTTCCCCTCCTCCCTCTCTGCGGATGACTTCGTCAACCATTTTGAAAAGAAGGTCGACGACATCCGATCCTCGTTTGTTAAGTCAAACGACACCGCTGGTCCTGCTCACATTGCCCTACCCTATGCTTTGACCTCTTTCTCCCCTCTCTCTCCAGATGAAATCTTGCGTCTTGTGACGGCCGGCCGCCCAACAACCTGCCCGCTTGACCCTATCCCCTCCTCTCTTCTCCAGACCATTTCCGGAGACCTTCTCCCTTACCTCACCTCGCTCATCAACTCATCCTGGACCGCTGGCTACGTCCCTTCCGTCTTCAAGAGAGCCTACACTCGATCCCTCCGATGTCAACAACTACAGACCAGTATCCCTTCTTTCTTTTCTCTCCAAAACTCTTGAGCGTGCCGTCCTTGGCCAGCTCTCCTGCTATCTCTCTCAGAATGACCTTCTCGATCCAAATCAGTCAGGTTTCAAGGCTGGTCATTCAACTGAGACACTGTGTCACGGAGGCTCTCCGCACTGCTAAAGCTAACTCTCTCTCCTCTGCTCTCATCCTTCTAGACCCATCTGCTGCCTTTGATACTGTGAACCATCAGATCCTCCTCTCCACCCCACCCGAGTTGGGTATCTCCGGCGCGGCTCACTCTTGGATTGCGTCCTACCTGACAGGTCGCTCTTACCAGGTGGTGTGACGAGAATCCGTCTCCGCACCACGTGCTCTCGCCACTGGTGCCCCCCAGGGCTCAGTTCTAGTCCCTCTCCTATTCTCACTATACACCAAGTCACTTGGCTCGGTCATATCCTCACATGGTCTCTCCTATCATTGCTACGCAGACGACACACAATTAATCTTCTCCTTTCCCCCTTCTGATAACCAGGTGGCGAATCGCATCTCTGCATGTCTGGCAGACATATCAGTGTGGATGACGGATCATCACCTCAAGCTGAACCTCGGCAAGACGGAGCTGCTCTTCCTCCCGGGGAAGGACTGCCCTTTCCATGATCTCGCCATCACGGTGGACAACTCCATTGTGTCCTCCTCCCAGAGTGCTAAGAGCCTCGGCGTGACCCTGGACAACACCCTGTCGTTCTCCGCTAACATCAAGGCGGTGACCCGATCCTGTAGGTTCATGCTATACAACATTCGCAGAGTACGACCCTGCCTTACACAGGAAGCGGCGCAGGTCCTAATCCAGGCACTTGTCATCTCCATTCTGGATTACTGCAACTCCCTGTTGGCGGGGCTCCCTGCCTGAGCCATTAAACCCCTACAACTCATCCAGAACGCCGCAGCCCGTCTGGTGTTCAACCTTCCCAAGTTCTCTCACGTCAACCCGCTCCTCCGCACACTCAACTGGCTTCCAGTTGAAGCTCGCATCTGCTACAAGACCATGGTGCTTGCCTACGGAGCTGTGAGGGGAACGGCACCTCCGTACCTTCAGGCTCTGATCAGGCCCTACACCCAAAGAAGGGCACTGCGTTCATCCACCTCTGGCCTGCTGGCCCCCCTACCTCTGCGGAAGCACAGTTCCCGCTCAGCCCAGTCAAAACTGTTCGCTGCTCTGGCACCCCAATGTTGGAACAATCTCCCTCACGACGCCAGGACAGCGGAGTCAATCACCACCTTCCGTAGACACCTGAAACCCCACCTCTTTAAGGAATACCTGGGATAGGAAATAGTAATCCTTCTAACCCCCCCCCCCCCAAAAAAAAGATATAGATGTACTATTGTAAAGTGGTTGTTCCACTGGATATCATAAGGTGAATGCACCAATTTGTAAGTCGCTCTGGATAAGAGCGTCTGCTAAATGACGTAAATGTAAAATGTACTCCTCTCCATCTCTCATCCTCTCCTCCTGCTCCTCGTCCTCTCTATCTCTCTTCCTCCACTTATACTCCTCTCCACCTCTCCCCCTCTACTCCTCTCCTCCTCCTCTCCACCTCTACTCCTCTCCACCTCTCTACCTCTTAAATTGTACTCCTCTCCTCCTATCCTCCCTTATCCTTGCCCTCTCCACCTCTCTTACTCTCCACATATAATCATCTCTACCTCTCTCCCTCTACTTATCTCCTCCTCCTACTCCTCTCCACCTCTACTCCTCGCCTCCTCTCCACCTGTACACTGCTCAACTTGTACTCCTCTCCACCTCTTCTCCTCTACTCCTCCTCTCCCCCTCTCCCCCTTTACTCCCTTCACCCCCTCTTCTCCTCTCCTTCTCTCCACCTCTCCTCTTCTCCTCTTGTACTCCTCTCCATCTCTCTCCATCTCCACTTGTACTCCACTCTACCTGTACTCTTCTCCTCCTTTCCACCTCTCTTCCTCTCAGCCTCTCCTCCTCTCCACTTGTACTCCTCTCCACCTGCACTCCTCTCCTCTTCTCCTCCTGTCCACCTCTCCTCTTCTCTCCCTGTCCCTCTCTCCTCCTACTCCTCTCCACCTGTACTCCTCTCCCCCTCTCCCTCCTTACTCCTCCTCCTCTCCCCCTCTTCTCCTCCTCTCCCCCTCTCCCCCTCTCCCCTCTCCCTCTCCCCTCCTGCTCTCTCCTCCTGCTCCTCTCCACCTGTACTCATCTCCCCTCCTGCTCCTCTACACTTGTACTCTTCTCCTCCTCTACTCCTTCTCCTTGCCCTCTCCACCTCTATTCCTCTCCACTTATACTCCTCTCCACCTCTCCCCTCTACTCCTCTCCTTCTCTCCACCTCTCCATCTTTTCACTTGTACTCCTCTCCATCTCTTCTCCTCCTCCTCACCAACATTCTTCCTCTCCACTTGTACTCCTCCACTCCTATCCTCCTCCACTCCTCTCCTCTTCTCCCCCTCCTCTCCACATTTCCTCCTCTCCACCTCTCTTCCTTTTCACTTGTACTCCTCTCCACCTCTCCTCCTCGCCCCCTCTTCACCTCTCCCCCTCTGCCTCCTTCTCTCCACTTCTCCTCCACTTCACCTCTACTTTTCTACACTTGTACTCCTCTCCATCTCTCCTCTTCTCCTCTCCACCTCCCCCCTCTCCACCCCTACTCCTCTCCTCCTCCCTCTCTAAATTCCTCTCCCCCTCTCCCTCTCCCGCTCTCCTCCACACCACCTCTCCTCCTCTCCCCCTCTCCCCCTCTCCTATTCTACTCCTCTACACCTTTCCTCCTCTCCTCGTCTTCTACTCTCCCCCTCTCCTCCTCCTTCTCCTCCTCTCCACCTCTCCTCTTCTCCACTTGTACTCCTCTCCCCTCTCCACTTGTACTCCTCTCCACTTGTACTCTCCAATTCTTCTCCTCTACTCCTCTCCCCTTCTCCCCCTTTACTCCTCTTCTCCCCCTCTACTCCTCTCCTTCTCTCCACCTCTCCTCCTCTCCACTTGTACTCCTCTCCACCTGTTCTCTACCTCTCCTACTCTCCCCCTCTTCCCCTCTTCTCCTCATCTCCACTTCTCCTCCTCCTCCTCCTCTTCTCCACCTCTCTTACTTTCCACTTGTACTCCTCTACACCTCTCCTCCTCTCCCTCACTTCACATCTCCCCCTCCTCCTCCTTCTCTCCACCTCTCCTCTCCTCTACTTGACCTCTATTTTTCTCCACTTGAACTCCCTCCACTTCTCCTCCTCTCCCCCCTCCACCTCTCCTCCTCCTCTTCTCCTCCTCTCCACCTCCTCTTCACCTCTCCACTTTTCCCCCTCTCCACTTTTCCCCCTCTCCACCTGTACTCCTCTCCACCTTTCCCCCTCTCCACCTGTACTCCTCTCCACCTTTCCTCCTCTCCACCTGTTCTCTTCTCCACCTGCACTCCACTCCAGTTCTTCTCCTCTACTCCTTCTCTCCCCCTCTCCTCCTTTACCCCTCTTCTCCCCTCTCCACTTTTCTCCCCCTCTACTCCTCTCCGTCTCTCTACCTCTCCTCCTCTCCACTTGTACACCTCTCCATCTCTCCCCCTCTCCACTTGTACTCCTCTCGACATGTACTCCACCTCTCCTCCTCTCCCCCTCTCCCCCTCTACTCCTCATCTCCTCCTCTCCTCCACTTCTCTCCCTCTTAAATCCTCTCCACCTCTCCTCCTCTCCACCTCTCCCGCTCTCTTCCTCATCTCCACCTCTCCTCCTCTCCTCCTCTTCACCTCTCCCCCACCTCCTCCTTCTCTCCACCTCTCCTCTACTCCACCTCTCATCCTCTACTCCTCTCCACATCTCTACAGCTCCACTTGTACTCCTCTCCTGCTATCCTCCCTTATCCTTACCCTCACCACCTCTCTTCCTCTCCACGAATACTCCTCTCCACCTCTCCTCCTCTACTTCTCTCCTCCTCCTACTCCTCTCCACCTCTCCTCCTCACCACCTCTCCTCCTCTCCACTTATACTCCTCTCCACCTGTACTCCTTTCAACTTGTACTCCTCTCCCCCTTTACTCCTCTTCACCCCCTCTTCTCCTCTCCTTCTCTCCTTCTCTTCTCCTCATGTACTCCTCTTCATCTCTCCCCTTCTCCACTTATACTCCTCTCCACCTCTCTTGCTCTACTTCTGTCCTCCTCCTACTCCTCTCACCTCTCCTCCTCTCATCCTCTCCACTTGTACTCTTCTCCACCTCTTCTCATCTACTCCTCCTCTCCCCCTCTCCCCTTTACTCCTCTTCTCCCCCTCTACTCCTCTCCTTTTCTCCACCTCTCCTCTTCTCCTCTTCTACTCCTCTCCATCTCTCCCCATCTCCACTTGTACTCCTCTCCTCTTGTACTCCTCTCCATCTCTCCCCATCTCCACTTGTACTCCTCTCCTCTTGTACTCCTCTCCACCTGTCCCTCGCTCCTTCTGTTCCTCTCCACCTGTACTCCTCTCCCCCTTTCCCTCTTTACTCCTCCTCCTCTCACCCTCTTTTCCTCCTCTCCCCCTCTCCTCCTGCTCTCTCTTCCTGCTCCTCTCCACCTGTACTCCTCTCCCCCTCTCCCTCTTTACTCCTCCTCCTCTCCCCCTCTACTCCTCTCTCTCCCCCTCTCCGTCTCTCCTCCTGCTTCTCTCCACCTGTACTCCTCTCCCCCTCTACTGCTCCTCTCCCCTACTCCCTCTTTACTCTTCCTCCTCTCCCCCTCTACTCATCCTCTCCACCTCTCCCTCTTTTTTCCTGCTCCTCTCCAGCTCTACTCCTATCACGTTTCAGCACTGTTAATGAGTACAACCACCTCCCTGGAGCACCAGAAGGGCTGGAAGGCCTGAACGGGAGAAAACAATGTCTTGATGACTGAGGAGTTGTTCCTAAACAGGGATAGGAAGGTTTATAAATAAATACTGCATGTATGAGCAGCGTGGCATACTGCTCCTGCTGCTTCTTACTGACATACAGTGAGTGGTCAGTTTATTAGGTACACCCATCTAGTACGGACCCCCCTTTGCCTCCAGAACATCCTTATTTCACCAGGGCATGGAAATGTTGCTCAATTGGTATCAAGGGACCTAATGTGTGCCAGGAAAACTTCCCCCACACCATTACACCACCACCATCAGACTGTACTGTTGACACCATGCAGGATGGGGCCATGGACTCATGCTGCTAACGCCAAATCCTGACTCTGCCATCAGCAGGACGCAACAGGAACTGGGATTCGTCAGACCAGTCAATGTCTTTCCACTCCTCAGTTGTGCAGTGATGGTGTTCACGTTCCCACTGGAGTCGCTTCTTCTTGTTTTTAGCTGTTAGGAGAGGAAGTGGAACCCGGTGTGGTCGTCTGCTACTATGGCCCATCCGTGACAAGGAACGACGAGTTGTGCATACTAAGATGTCTTTCTGCACACCACTGTAGTATTGCGCCTTTATTTGCCTGTTTGTGTTCCGCCTGTTAGCTTCCACAATTCTTGCCATTCTCCTTCGACCTCTCGTCAACAAGTTGTTTTCGCCCACAGGACTGCCGCTGACTGGATGTTTTTTGTTTGTCGCTATATTCTCTGTAAACCCTAGACACTCATGTGTGAAAAGCACAGGAGGTCAGCTGGATCTGAGATACCCAGAACCGGGTCCCTGGCACCGACGATCATACCATGCTAAAAGTCACTTAGGTCACTCGCTTTGTCCATATTAACGTTCAATCGAACAGTAAGTGAATGCCTCGATGCCTGTCTGCCTGCTTTACATAGGAAGCCACGGCCACGTGTCTCACTGTCTATAGTAGCGAACCATTTTTGTGAACGGGGTGGTGCACCTAATAAACTGGCCAGAGAGTGTATATCATGTGTCTCTTCGGTATGACATGCATGTGATATTTATGTTTGGCATGAAGGATTTGAATATCTTTTGCGCTTTCACAAACAATCCTGTAGGAAGAAATAACTTCAGAGCAGTATGAGCTAAAATCAACATTGTTCTTTATAAAAAAATGTTTTTAAAATACTATCGTTATACCTCGCAAAAGATCAACGAAATTGGATAAACCAAATAAATTAAGTCTTGTAACATTTTGGTCAGGTGAAGTGAAGGCATTATCGGTCAATGACCAAAGGCCAAGCATTGTTTTCATTCACATGAAAAGGAAATAGGAGGTTCCCTCATTGCGTAAGCACATACTCTGTGAAGTGCCCAGGCCGCTTCCTACCTCACTGTTGTTCCCTTTGGCTTACAATGGAGCTCCCATGGTGATGCTACATGCCACAACACCATACAAACACAACTTCATACATGTACAGCAACAAGTGTTGTTTTCACAGTTGTAATCTCCTAAACACAAAGCTATATACATTTGTTAGAAGTTGTTTGAATATCATGGTGCGTGATCCCACAACAAGAAGTCAAAACAAGCACCAAGGGTGTTGGTGGTGAAACAAAACATTTTATTGTATGTTTGTATAACTTTTGTATATTTGACGAGATGGGGATACAATGAGGTTCGGGCTCAAGAGAAAAGGTCTACTTTTCATAAACATTTTGAAACAAAACCTCTGACTACTTAACTAGTTTTGATCCTTGGAAGCTGAAACCCATTCATACCAACTGATGTTCTCCAGCTCAATATGCTCTGCTGTAGGCTATTGTTTGTATATTAATGCATTACAATCTGAATCATAAATGTTGTGAACTTTCCACCAAAAAGGAATGTTGATAGCATTTTGCTCTAGCTGGAAGAATATTTGACGAGCTGTAATGAATTAATAGTCCACCCTTGAAGATCTGATAACTATTTCAAAAAGGTCATTTTGGGGTCATGCTCATACCATTGGCAAACAAAGTGGAGGTAAATATATAAATGTATTCATTGCTACCGCGAGAGCATGCTGTAGAACTACACAATAGCCTAACACATTAGCTGTTATTTCAGTTGTTCAATGCATCATCACCCAATAGATAGCTCACAGTTCAAGTTGTTCTTGAGGAGACCAATTATTTCAGACTCAGAGGGGTAAAAGCGGTCTATGAATACCTTCTATTGTTATCCTTAGACTTTCTAACCTGTTCCTCAGGAACCAGTGCTGAACATCACTGAGCCAAGACCAATACTGTGTGAAAACAGAGGAAGGAATAGGGGAAATCACTTTTCCCCTCTGGCTCATATAAAAATGATGATTGGGCGGAAAGCAGTCTCACCTGTCATTAAAATTCACATCAAATAACTATTATTTTTCCTTGAGGGAATGTCCTTTGTGGGATGGCTAGTACAGAATGTACGAAGATTTAAAAAGCAACCCATTCAATCTTATAAAACAAATGTGAAAATAGCAATGGATACTCTCTTCAAGAGTGCTGATGATTGTACTTCTCTACTGTTTATACACTGAGTACAGAAACATTAAGAACACCTGCTCTCAACATAACAGACTGACCAGGTGAATCCAGGTGAAAGCTATGATCTCTTATTAATGTCACTTGTTAAAGAAAGATTTTAAAGCCATGAGACAAGCAGTGTTGTATTTTGAGACAGGCTTGAGTATGCAAATAAGCCAATATGCAGAGGGTTAGCCTACATTGTCTAATTATCTGTATGGTAATAATAATTCATTTTATTTCGTAAAGTGTTTTTTTGCATCATATAACACAATACAATGCAATTTACAGTCACCTATTTGGCCCATGGTGTTACAGGCTAAGTAAAAAATATTTAATGAATGTCAAGCCCTTCATAATGTAAATATATATATATGTTTTTAAAAGTCTCATGCAATGTAGGCCTGCATTGAACACCACATATAGGTTACTGTAGGTTATATCATAGAAATCAAAAGCTATTTTCATGTGAAATGTTTTTTGGTTTGCGTCATTGGTTTTGTTGGTAGGCTTATATTATGCTCATATAGCCACAATAGCTAATTGGCTACTGTCTGAAACTGTAAGGGTGCTCAGTGTTCACTGTAAACGCGAGCCGGAAGTTGCACAAAAATCTCACAATGTTCAAGTTTCTGCTCACAAGACCTAAAATTTGCTCTGTGCCCCAAAATGTTTGAGGGAACATTGCTTATATGCTTTCTAATATAGTAGAATCATATCATAAAACGACTGACTCTAAGATGTCACCTTCCTTTTAACTGTAAAATACATGTTTGCATGTTTAGTGTTAGAGAAAATGTTTCTAAAGGTCTCTCTTGATCAAAACGTCTGCCCCCACCGCAGCGAACGCCACACACAGCTCCAGCGTGGCTTCCTGAACTCGTAAGGAACTCGCCTTTCATCTCATATTAACCCAGAAATAGTTTTTGGGTTTAAAATCAATGAATTGTTTTTGATTACTTTGATAAAGTTGACTATAAATGGATCTCTGAATGTGCTACAGTGATGAACTCACTCTCTCCTTCTGCACTATGTGTAAGGATCGCAGGCAGCTGCTTTGTCAGTGGCTGTGACGTAGGTGTCAGCCAGGAGTTGATGGACAGTCAAGTGCGAATGTGAGTAGGGGGGGGGGACATCCCAGATTCAAGTGGTGTCAGGTTTCACATCTACTGTACGCCACGCAGGCGGAAACTATATTCTCATGTGTCCGTGAGAACCAGGACTACCACTCAATGCAAGCCATTTCAATCTATGGTGTATATAGATAGATTTCTAAGCTAAAATGTTGGTCGGAACCGGCAGCAGAGCATGCAGGTCCCCTAAACAGGGGACTTTGTCCGGTATTGCACCACAATGAGAAATGCGACCCTGGTCAAGAGGAAGAGATGGGTGGACGATCTCCTTGTATGTCTCTGTGTATTCAATCATTTCACCATCATTTATCATAGTATTTATGAGGTCCTTCACAGAACAGCTCAAACACACTGAAGTATTTTTCCTGTTTATGCTCCTTTAGAACTGTAGATACGTTTTCATCCAGTTCATGTAAATATTCTAACATCCACAAAAACACAATCCTAATTATCCCACCAGAGGCGTGTTTCCATCACATTGGCAACATTCGAGAGCATCAAATCCATGATGCATTGTGGGTAAATTGTAACTGACTGACAGATCTACAAATGTAGAAAGTGATGTACAGGCAGCCCCACTGTCAGCTACTCCTGTCAGAGTCTAAGCACTCCCCCAGGTCCCCCCAAGGGCACCAGACCCTTTGTCCCCTTATATTCCGGCCTTTTGAATCAGGCTACAATGCCTATGGACATTGCTCAGGACTGTCCCTGCAGAGCACCTGTTGCTGCACCTTACATGACCGTACTATACAGAAGGGGGCTGATGGACTACGACTGCTAAATGGACTATTGAAAGAAAAAAAAGGACAGAAAAAAAACAGAAAAACATGAGTGACGAAAATACAAACAATCTCCCTGTCTGGTCAAAAGTATGTATATACATAATAAGGGAAAGGAGATTGTGAAAACATGTTCTATTCTGGTCATCTGATTTATCTGAAAGTGTTCTGTGTTTACATATTCTAGTCACAGTCCAGTAACAATGTGTATTACTGTCATGTGTTATCCCCTAACAACTAACTGTGCTAAGATAACATGTTGTTCTCATGCTTTACGGTTCTTTTACTTCTACATTTAAAAATAACTGTAAAATGGGGACGTTTCTTTTTTTGAGCGGGAATGGTATGTAGGAAGTGATGTAGTGTGAATGTCTCCTTGCCAGGAGAGGGCGTAATCACTCTGGAATCCTGGACCTGATTGGGCCTCATGCATGTTCCCGGGTGGGCTTTTGAACTAGCCTTTGATGTATGAGATGTTCTATGTGAAGCTAGCAGTTGGATATTAAATATGAATAATCTAAAAGAGAAGTTATTCGCCTCATCTTTATATCCACGCTTTGCATCATAAATAACTACCCATTATTATTTGTGTAAGTTGATTTGTAGATCAGTCAGTCCGCAGTCGCCTGCACTGTCGGCTGCCATGTTGAACAAGCCCACTGACTTGCTGCTGATAAAAGACTGTGCTTGATTATGTATTGCACATACAATTATTTAGGTTAAGTTCACCTGTACCGAATAAAAAACATAAGTTAAATGGGTTTCCATCGCAATTTCAACTCTACCGATCATTTTGTCACAAAAAAATGAAAAATAGCCAACTTGCGCATGCTCTCTAGATAAGACTTCACTGATAAAGTGGGTTATATGATGAGATATGGAGAAGACGAAGAGAACCGATCATCATGTCACTAGCATTCAAAAAATAGCATACCTTCAATATTTAGCCTATTGGAAATGTGACTGATCACTGTGCACATGGGAAGTTCCTCGTAACTTATTTAATCTGCCTAAAAACTTTTCATGCCTTTCCACGTCGGCCATATCATCATATTTAGATATGATGGTTAATATATCAATATTTGCGCACAAAGGAATTTCCACCACAATTTTTCACATAATACATTTTACAGACACAAAAATAATGCATCATGTCGAACTAATTGCCTGTCAACATTTATGAAATTGTACCAACATTTCCTGTTTCCATAAGCCCTGTCGTTCCTTTTTATGTGTCAGGTAGTTCTTCCGCATGACCGTCTAGGTTTCCAAAGGGAGGAGGAGGATCGAGAGAGTCCGGATCTGCTCCTATTTCACCTAAGACGACCTGACTAGAAAGACACAGCTACAGGGCATGGAGGTCTGTGAACATCTCAAAACGTGTTTTAAACAGTCTTTTTAGCAGTAGCAAGTTGACTTTGAAAAGATAAAGGAGATTTGACTTCCAGGGTCCAGTCAAAGTAAAATTTGTAATACAAAAAAATGCAAAGACTAATAGCACCAGAGGCTAAAAAAAGCCAAGGCCAATAGCATGGTGGTAGAGCATGGCTAAAAAGCATGGCTGAAAGGCATAAAGTCTCAAAAGGCAAGTTCTTATTCTATGGTCGCAAGATTGTATAGTGATTCTGAATTACAAATACATGCATCATTACAGACGTTGGTTGATATGAAACTGATACAACTTTCAATTGAACAATGAGACATCTGCTACTTTGGGAACATAGATAATATGGAAAACTTGTAGACATTTATTTCAGACCGTTTTAAATTGTGTAGCAATTAAGCAGGATAGTCAGCGTATAAGATAAAATATTTGGGGATGTTGTTGATCTTGATCGGAGTTTTGGCATTAATCTGAACATGTGTAAAACATCTGAGTTCATCCCAAGAAATAAGATAAATCAACAAGAGTAGCTAGGTTTCCATCCAATTGGCGGCAGATTTTCATACAAATATTCTCAAATCTGCATAAAACAATATGCACATTTTCCCACCAGAGATGTGTTTCCATCAAACGGATGTATTTCTGGTAAAAGACTGTGCGTGATTACAAAGTGCACATTAAAATAACTTTTGCAGTTAAATTCCCATGTGCCGAATAAGAAATACAAGTTAAATTGGGTTTTCATCGCATTTTCAACTCTACTGATGGTTTTGTCACAGAAACTGTTGCGTTAAATAGCAAATGTGCCCACTTTAGTCTTGGCACGTGAGCTTTAGCCAACAGCTCGCAGATACAGTGTGGGTAGCCTACACCCATGCATACCCCACAAGACATGCCACCAGAGGTCTCTTCACAGTCCCCAAGTCCAGAACAGACTATAGAAGGCGCACAGTACTACATAGAGCCACAACTACATGGAACTCTATTCCACACCAAGTAACTGATGCAAGCAGCAGAATCAGATTTTCTGATAAAAATATTCCTGAAGCAACACAAACATAGACACATGCATACAAACACACGATAACATACACACTATACACACATTTACACATGGATTTTGTGTTATAGATGTGTGGTAGTAGAGTAGAGGCCTGAGGGCACACACTTAATATGTTGTGAAATCTGTTATGAACGTATTGTAATTTTAAATAATGTATAACCGTCTTCATTTTGC
The DNA here is from genome assembly GCF_901001165.1 of Salmo trutta. NCBI lineage: Eukaryota > Metazoa > Chordata > Actinopteri > Salmoniformes > Salmonidae > Salmo > Salmo trutta. Next base: position 13,155,524 of record NC_042970.1, on the reverse strand, counting down.
TGGACTCTAGGAAGAGTAGTAGCTGCCTTGGCAGCAGCTAATGGGGATCCATAATAAATACAAAAACATGACATTATTCTGCATAAAGGGGAGATTATTTTTGTCAAGCAGCAGCCAAGCATCGATCATCATGTGATAAGAATAAGACCCTCAATATTTATTGGAAAGGAGCACCAAGCTCATCGCCGTGCACTTTCACCACCCTGTGAAGTTCATCATAACTTATTTAACCTGTAGCCTAAGAAACTGCATGCTTTCCTCTTAGTGGGCCACTTAAATCGTAGTGGGCCACAAAATATAATCTCATGACTCCAAGTTTTCAATATGATGGTTATTAAATAAATATTTGTGCATAAAGGCGTTTCCACCTCCATTTCTTACATAATTAATTTTACAGACACAAAAATATTGAATGTGTTTACGATAAAGATACAATTGTACAGGCTTTTTCTGTTTCCGTCAGACCAGTTGTCACTTTTTTGATGAGTCAGGTAAATCATCCGGATGAAATGGTAGGATGGAATACTGGTTAATGCTGCTAATTCTGTTCTAGATAATTTAACACCCACATGTTGCAATGATAGGGAAGAGCCAATGTAGACTTGAACTAGGTACAAAGCCAAGGAAACACATCACCCGAACACAGAATTACAAAAATATAAAGTTTATTACAATGTTATTACAGTTTCAATGGAAGGAAGCTTTAAAGGTGCTAGACATAGGAGTTTTGCATTGTAATTTCAGAAAATAATATATCTGCACTAATAGAGGAACGATAGTGTTTCATGGTATTACTGTGATATTCGCCTATTGATTTCTCCCGCCGGAGCTCAATGACCTTGTTAACCTCGATGTAACCAGACAAACATAATCAATTACTGAGCATATTCAAGACACATATTCCAAATGACTAGTACTTGTAACAGGGAAAAATCTTGACCCTGTTACACATGTTTAGGAAATGTCTTGTCACAGCAAACCTCTGAAAGTGTGTGTCCTCCCCTGATCTGATCTTGCTTTGTGGTTGTTGAACGATAATTCACTTTCACACTAAACCAACGTAGAATGTTATGGGTTTACTGACGCAAAACAATTTAGAGTTCTGGTTCATAGCTGATTTCAACATGTAGAGCTACTGGATTTTAGCATTTGGAATGATTGAGGACATGTACCATGTAACTGCTATAGTAAACGAGGCCTGTTAGTTTCATGCTTATTCATCAATATCATAAAGTGTTACCAGCATTGATCCATAGCTGCATTACAGGTTGTCATGCTCCAGTCCAGTGACTGAAATGGTAGTGAGACCTGTCACTGGGGTCCAGACAGAGAGGTTTTTAAACAACACTCTCTTTTATTCATTTAGTGCATCAGCAGGTTGGTGGAGCAAGTCAAGTGCAGTGGTAATAACCCCAGAGCCTATGATTGTGGAGCTTATCATTCTATAGGGAACTTGTCAAATCCAGACCTGGGAAATCAAAGGCAGGGTCTGTTTTTACCATAGCTGGACTAGTCAGATGTAATCTAAACAGAGCAAACCTTGTATTCGTTCGAGGTTGCTGATCACCTGTCTGACACATCAGTTAGAGAGCCATGTCTGGACTAGGATGAATAGACTGCATTTGAAGAGGTAGAGTAATGACATGTAAAAGATGAAGTGTGAAGCACCTCACAATGTAATTCAGGAACACCTGTACACCTGTACAGTAGGAACACCTGTACAGTAGGCACACCTGTATACCTGTACAGTAGGAACACCTGTACACCTGTATATCTGTACAGTAGGAACACCTGTGCACCTTTACAGTAGGAACACCTGTACAGTAGGCACACCTGTATACCTGTACAGTAGGAACACCTGTACACCTGTACAGTAGGAACACCTGTACAGTAGGCACACCTGTATACCTGTACAGTAGGAACACCTGTACAGTAGGAACACCTGTACACCTGTACAGTAGGAACACCTGTACAGTAGGCACACCTGTATACCTGTACAGTAGGAACACCTGTACAGTAGGAACACCTGTACACCTGTACAGTAGGAACACCTGTACAGTAGGAACACCTGTACACCTGTACAGTAAGAACACCTGTACAGTAGGCACACCTGTATACCTGTACAGTAGGAACACCTGTACACCTGTATATCTGTACAGTAGGAACACCTGTGCACCTTTACAGTAGGAACACCTGCACAGTAGGCACACCTGTATACCTGTACAGTAGGCACACCTGTACACCTGTATATCTGTACAGTAGGAACACCTGTGCACCTGTACAGTAGGAACACCTGTACAGTAGGAACACCTGTACACCTGTATATCTGTACAGTAGGAACACCTGTGCACCTGTACAGTAGGAACACCTGTACGGTAGGAACACCTGTACACATGTACAGTAGGAACACCTGTACACATGTACGGTAGGAACACCTGTACACATGTACAGTAGGAACACCTGTGCACCTGTACAGTAGGAACACCTGTACGTTAGGAACACCTGTACACATGTACAGTAGGAACACCTGTACACCTGTATACCCTTTGCAGAGGCTTGTGTCTAGAATCCTCTATGTAGGGTTCTTAAAAGAACCACCTGTACATGGTTCTACCTAGAACCCTCTATGAACGGTTCTGCATAGAACCCTCTATGAAGGGTTATACCAAGGACCATTTTATCATCAAGGTTCTTCCAAGAACTGTCTATGAAGGGTTCTACCAAGAACCCTTTTATTTTTGGAGAGTTCATAGAACCATGACAAAACATTAAATATATCATAAGGCCTGTCTTTGAAGGCCCAGTTATACACTAACACTGTGGTGTTAGGAATCTCCTGGTTTACAGGCCTAATCAGGCCTGCAAGTCACATTAATCTGGTTTCAAATCAAATCAAATTTCATTGGTCACATACACATGGTTAGCAGATGTTAATTCGCATGTAGTGAAATGCTTGTGCTTCTTGTTCCGCCAGTGCAGGAATATCTAACAAGTAATCTAACAATTTCACAACAACTACCTTATACACACAAGTGTAAATGGATGAATAAGAATATGTGCATATAAATATATGGATGAGCGATGGCCGTGTGGCATAGGCAAGATGCAGTAGATGGTATAGAGTAAAGTACATACCGTAAATTCCGGACTATAAGCCGCAACTTTTTTCCCATGCTTTGAACCTCGCGTCTTAAACAATGACGTGGCTAATATATGGATTTTTCCCGCTTTCAATTTTTTTCTCTCCAAAAAAACACATTCTGTGACGTGTTCAGTTTTTTGGCGGCATGAAGCTTTCATTAGACCAATGAAATTGCCGAACGGGTTAAGGTCAAACAACTTTTTTGTTTACTGTTTAGATTAAATCGAGCGCTCTCAAACTTCCCATCATTCTGATTACGGTAGTCATTTTGTCACCCTCATCATGGCAAAGACACGGAGAAATGCATATGATGCAGCTTTCAAGTTGAAGGCGATTGATCTGGCTGTTGGAAAAAGAAATAGAGCTGCTGCACGGGAGCTTGGTCTTAATGAGTCGATGATAAGACGTTGGAAACAGCAGCATGAGGAATTGACTCAGTGCAAAAAGACAACTAAAGCTTAGTGCAAATTTTTTTTTTTTACAAGCCGTGTTTCGTTAAAGCCTGTTTATTTTTGTTACAAGCCGTGTTTCGTTAAAGCCTGTGTAAAGTTCATTTGTTTCAATGTACCGGTAGGCACCTGCGGCTTATAGACATGTGCGGCTTATTTATGTTCAAAATAATATTTTATTTAAAATTCAGTGGGTGCGGCTTAATAGTGCGCTTAATAGTCCGGAAATTACGGTACATATGAGATGAGTAACGTCGGGTATGTAAACATTATGTAAAGTGGCATTGTTTAAAGTGACTAGTGATACATTTATTACATCCAATTATTAACTATTAAAGTGGCTAGAGATTTGAGTCTCTATGTTGGCAGCAGCTACTCAATGTTAGTGATGGCTGTTTAACAGTCTGATGATCTTGAGATAGAAGCTGTTTTTCAGTCTCTCGGTCCCAGCTTTGATGCACCTGTACTGACCTTGCCTTCTGGATGATAACGGGATGAACAGGCAGTGGCTCAGGTGGTTGTTGTCCTTGATGATCTTTTTGGCCTTCCTTTGACATCGGGTGATGTAGGTGTCCTGGAGGGCAGGTAGTTTGCCCCTGGTGATTCGTTGTGCAGACCTCACTACCCTCTGGAGAGCCCTGCGGTTGCGGGCAGTGCAGTTGCCATACCAGGCTGTGAAACAGCTCGGCAGGATGCTCTCGATTGTGCATCTGTAAGTGTGAGTGTTTTCGGTGACAAGCCAAATTTCTTCAGCCTCCTGAGGTTGAAGAGGTGCTGTTGCGCCTTCTTCACAGCGCTTTCTGTGTGGGTGGACCATTTCAGTTTGTCTGTGATGTGTGCGCCGAGGAACGTAAAACTTTCCACCTACTCCACTACTGGCCCTTTGATGTGGATAGGGGGTTTCCTGAAGTGTTTGATCATCTGCTTTGCTTTGTTGACGTTGAGTGTGAGTTTTTTTTCTGACACCACACTCCACTGTAGTGTCGAACGCACCCTTGTGGGGCCCCAGTGTTGAGGATCAGCGGGGTGGAGATGTTGTTTCCTACCCTCATCACCAGGGGGCGGCCCGTCAGAAAGTCCTGGACCCAGTTGCACAGGGCCGGGTCGCGATCCAGAGTCTCGAGCTTAATGACGAGTTTGGAGGGTACTATGGTGTTAAATGCTGAGCTGTAATCGATGAACAGCATTCTTACATAGGTATTCCTCTTGTCCAGTTGGGTTAGGGCAGTGTTCAGTGTGATCGCGATTGCGTCGTCTGTGGACCTATTGGGGCGGTAAGCAAATTGGAGTGGGTCTAGGGTATCAGGTACGGTGGAGGTGATATGATCCTTGACTAGTCATTAAAAGCACTTCATGATGACAGAATTGAGTGCTACGGGGCGATAGTCGTTTAGCTCAGTTACTTTAGCTTTCTTGGGAACAGGAACAATGGTGGCCCTCTTGAAGCATGTGGACACAGCAGACTGGGATAAGGATTGATTGTATATGTCCATGAACACACCAGCCAGCTGGTCTGCGCATGCTCTGAGGATGCGGCTAGGAATGCCATCTGGGCTGGCAGCCTTGCGAGGGTTAACATGTTTAAATGTTTTACTCACATTGGCCACGGTGAAGGAGAGCCCACAGGTTTTAGTAACAGGCCGTGTCAGTTGGACTGTATTGTCCTCAAAGGGAGCAAAGAAGTTGTTTAATTTGTCTGGGAGCAAAACTTTGATGTCTGCGACGGGGCTGGTTTTCTTTTTGTAATCTGTGATTGGCTACTTTGTCTCTATACTGATGCTTAGCTTGTTTGATTGCCTTGCGGAGGGAATAGCTACACTGTTTGTATTCAGTCACGTTTCCTTTCGCCTTGCCATGATTAAAAGCAGTGAATTGAGCTTTCAGTTTTGCGTGAATCCTGCCATCAATCCACGTTTTCTGGTTGGGGAAGGTTTTAATAGTCACCGTGGGTACAACATCACCGATGCACTTGCTAATAAACTCGCTCGCCGAATCAGCGTATACATCAATGTTATTGTCCGATGCTATCCAGGCAATATCCCAGTCCACGTGATCGAAGCAATCTTGAATCGTGGAATCCGATTGGTCGGACCAGCGTTGAACAGACGTGAGCGTGGGCGTTTCCTGTTTTCGTTTCTGTCTATAGGCTGGGAGCAACAAAATTGAGTCGTGGTCCGATTTTCCAATAGGAGGGCGAGGGAGGGCTTTGTATGTGTCGCGGAAGTTAGTGTAGCAATGATCCAGAATTTTGCCAGCCTGGGTCGTGCATTGATATGCTGATACATTTTAGGGAGCCTTGTTTTCAGATTAGCCTTGTTAAAAGCCCCGGCTACAATAAATGCAGCCTCAAGATATGTGGTTTCCAGTTTACATAGAGTCCAATTAAGTTCTTTCAGGGCCGTCGAGGTGTCTGCTTGGGGGGGATATACACGGCTGTGATTATAATCGAAGAGAATTCTCTTGGTAGATAATGCGGTCGGCATTTGATTGTAAGGAATTCTAGGTCAGGTGAACAAAAGGACTTGAGTTCCTGTATGTTGTTATGATTACACCACAAATCGTTAATTATAAGGTATACACCCCCGCACTTCTTCTTAGTAGAGAGGTGTTTGTTTCTGTCGGTGCGATGCGTGAAGAAACCGGGTGGCTGTACCGACTCTGACAACATATCCCGAGTGAGCCATGTTTACGTGAAACAGAGAATGTTACAATCTCTGATGTCTCTCTGGAAGGCAACCCTTGCTCGAATTTCATCTACCTTGTTGTTCAAGAGACTGGACATTGGCGAGTAGTATACTTGGGAGCAGTGAGCGATGTGCACGTCTACAGAGCCTAACCTGGAGGCAGCTCCGTCTGCCCCTTCTGCGGCGCCGTTGTTTTGGGTCGGCTACTGGGATTAAATCTATTGTCCTGAGTGGTGGTCTAAACAGAGGACCAACTTCGGGAAAGTCGTATTCCTGGTTGTAATGTTGGTAAATTGATGTCGCTCTTATATTCAATAGTTCTTCCCGGCTGTACGTAATAAGACATTTCCTGGGGTAACAATGTAAGAAATAATACATAAAAAAAAAAAATACTGCATAGTTTCCTAAGAATGCGAAGCGAGGAGACCATCTCTTTTGGCGCCATCTTGTGGCGCCGACAGTGATGCATAATTCCTATTGGAATCCAAATAACCCTTTTGGAACCCTTTTTCTAAGAGTGTAACTAAGTCAATATATTCTAATAATTAGCCCATTTGACAAGGAAAAACACACCATGTAGCCAACAGACATCCAGATATCATGAGCTGGGAGGGGATGATGTCATTATCTCTTGTGCGTAGACCTGTGATTGGAAAGACACTGATTCTAATATGAGTAGGCTGATAAGCAGCATCAACAAGGCTCATTGTGATCCACACGTACTACAGGTGTTGCATGTACGATAGCAGTCTGAAATAATGTATATACTCTTCAGAGAGCGAGCAATAGGAGGGCACTCTGTGATGATGTGGTGCTTTAATATATTATGCCACGTTGGCTATGGTAAAGGATTTATTTTCAAAAAGAGAGTGGAGCAGACAGGAAGAAATGACCCTGACTGCTGAATGAAAGTGAAGAGAGGATTAGAGGCAGGATACATCCAAAGGTGGAATAATTGTCTTAAGCTGTTTAATTATGCATGCACAGAATGTCACGTATTCAGGAGGTGTTACCTGAATGGCTTAGTAAAAAAAAATGTGTCCCAAAGCCATGATATGCAAAACTGTGCTGCACACTGAAATTAAAGGAGCAATCTGCAATTGCTACATCCATTTTTGGATATATAAGTTAATGATATGGACCCATTGATTCATGAAGAACGTAATTTGAATGCCACAAGTTTATTTAAACTGTCGTACCCCGTCAGAAACCTAAATATAAGCTTGTTTTACTCTAATGTTTGTAAACAAATGAAATGTAAACAAACACCATATAGCCTCAAAACATGGTTAAAACTATCATTTTAATATCATGGATGGTCAGTCCTTGCATCCATAGATCTGTCTGTGAATTTGAGAGTGGTTACATTTCTCCAGCCCCATCCCTCAGCTTGCTACCAAAACAGTGGTAGGGATTATTGTTTCAAATACGGATTATCCCTTTAATGTCATTTAGCTGATAACCTGGCTGTTAGTTGTTGTGTGATTGGGGTGTAATCGGTGGAGCAGACAGAGTCACAACCTCCATCCACCCTGTGGAATGCCCTTATTAGGTTTCTAATAACGGGAGGGACACTAAACAAACAAACAAAACAAGGTCTGAGTGTTGTTCAAAAGCCATCAGTGTTACGTCACTTGGTGGTCCCCTACAAGGAATCCGTGTTTTATTTGCAATACAGTAGTGCTCTATGTTTGTTAACCTCCAGCAGCGCTCAGGGATGTTTCCTTTCCCAAGCCCTGACCATCGAGCACAGAGTGACAGCGGGGGGAGTTGAACTAAGGCCTCACCTAAAGTTAACCTCTGAAGTGATCAGAACGATCTCTGCTAATATTTCCCAGGAGACCAGAGGGGAACAACAAAAGCTGCTTAAGAGGGAGCCAGTTGTTTGATTGCTGTGACTACCAATATCCTGTAATCTATTGTCTATACAATTATGAAAGAAATCAATTGCCAACAGGCATGTTATCTCTTAGGCCCAGACATTAGTGTGTATCCTACTGTTTGAAGTTTCACGTAGAGCCAATAATGCAGTACATGTGAGCTGGAGACACATGGCAAGGAGGTGGGGAAAACATTTTAGGGGCACGGCTCTAATCCTCAAACAGCCAATAAGAGGCAGACTGGACTGACCTCATCAGTTAGCACTCTAGTATCTTGGCCGGCCCAGCTGTTTGAACTGGCCACTGAATGAACCAAACTTTGTCAACTTCTCTTCCATTTCACAGACCAGCAATTATTCAGACTCCGAAGTGTTCATTTCCCCAGCACAGGGACACTGCTTGTTGTAGTGGTGGTAGAGGTTCTGTTCTATGGGAGAATCTCAGACATTCTAGACTTAGACTTCTGTAGAGGTCTTTTGCTTCTTACACAGAAGTGCCTCATTGAGAGGAGAGCTCCCCATCTCAGCCTGTAGAGCTCATCTGGAACTAGGAGGAGCTGCTGGCAAGGTAAGATGCGACTAACCCACACATCCATATGTACATGTGGTTACTCTGCATAAGCTCTGATATGTCAATTTGCTCTTGGAGAAGTTGTTATGTGAGTGAATATTCTCTTTATTGTTCATGCCCTAAAAAAACCCTAGTATTCTCTTTATTGTTCATGCCCTGAAAAAACCCTAGTATTCTCTTTATTGTTCATGCCCTGAAAAAAACCCTAGTATTCTCTTTATTGTTCATGCCCTGAAAAACCCTAGTATTCTCTTTATTGTTCATGTCCTAAAAAACCCTAGTATTCTCTTTATTGTTCATGCCCTGAAAAAAAAGTAATATTCTCTTTATTGTTCATGCCCTGAAAAAAAAAGATTATTCTCTTTATTGTTCATGCCCTGAAAAACCCTAGTATTCTCTTTATTGTTCATGCCCTGAAAAACCCTAGTATTCTCTTTATTGTTCATGCCCTGAAAAACCCTAGTATTCTCTTTATTGTTCATGCCCTGAAAAACCCTAGTATTCTCTTTATTGTTCATGCCCTGAAAAACCCTAGTATTCTCTTTATTGTTCATGCCCTGAAAAACCCTAGTATTCTCTTTATTGTTTTACATTTTAGTCATTTAGCAGACACTCTTATTCAGAGCGACTTACAGTAGTGAATGCATACATTTCATACATTTTTTTTTTCCCCGTACTGGTCCCCCGTGGGAAACTAACCAACAACCCTGGTGTTGCAAACATCATGCTCTACCAACTGAGCCACACGTGCCCTGAAAAAAAAACGAGTATTCTCTTTATTGTTCATGCCCTGAAAAAAACCCTAGTATTCTCTTTATTGTTCATGCCCTGAAAAAACCTAGTATTCTCTTTATTGTTCATGCCCTGAAAAACCCTAGTATTCTCTTTATTGTTCATGCCCTGAAAAAACCTAGTATTCTCTTTATTGTTCATGCCCTGAAAAAAAACAAGTATTCTCTTTATTGTTCATGCCCTGAAAAAAACCCTAGTATTCTCTTTATTGTTCATGCCCTGAAAAAAACAAGTATTCTCTTTATTGTTCATGCCCTGAAAAAAACCCTAGTATTCTCTTTATTGTTCATGCCCTGAAAAAAACGAGTATTCTCTTTATTGTTCATGCCCTAAATAAAAAATAGTATTCTCTTTGTTGTTCATGCCCTGAAAAAACCTAGTATTCTCTTTATTGTTCATGCCCTAAAAAAAAACAAGTATTCTCTTTATTGTTCATGCCCTGAAAAAAACGAGTATTCTCTTTATTGTTCATGCCCTAAAAAAAAAATAGTATTCTCTTTGTTGTTCATGCCCTGAAAAGAAAAAAATAGTATTTTGTTTATTGTTCTGAAAAGCATTGACAGAAGTGGTCATGATTATGACGGCTCACCTTGGGATCATTATGGTATTGAGCAGGATGCTTGAGGCATCTCTGCAATGGAAACCAATGGGAATAGCCTACTACAAAACCACAATACCTGTACTATCACTCTCATTCCTACCAAGCCTTCAACCTGAATCCCACTGCTGCTATTGTCAGGCTTTAGAAGACAATACTGAAATAACCTAATATTAGTCTAACAACCCAGCTTCTGTCCTGTGCTGTTATCCCCATCCATTTCTGTCAGTCACATATCCATTTGGAGGGCCATGTTAGCTTAGCAGCCAAAGTCCTGGGGCTTCTGAACACTACGCTTGCCTGCCTATCTGAAGCGGCAAGATGTCTGCGAGGGATTTAACCTTGAAGAAGTTAAGACAGACCTTGTTGTGACATAGCCAATGTTCTATAGTGCCAAGAACGTGCCACTGGGGCGTTTGAAGCAGCGTGTTCTGTCTCGAGTGGCACGGTCAGGCTGCCCACTTTGGCTGCTTATTATAGACCTTTAGCCAATGTGGGGTCCATTGTTCATCTTGACTCATATTTCATCCTCCATGCAGGCGGCTATCTGCATATGCAGGTTAAAGTGGAGTCTTTAACTCACAGATTACTGGCCACTTACTTTGCAAAGTTTTCAGTCTTCTTGAGTGGATGAAATGGCCCCCTGTATTTATTTCAATATTATTAACCTTGATGTGTTGATTAGCCATTAATACACATTAGTGTGTGTCCTGACTTTCTCCTCCATTCATAAATTAAAACAGAAAATCACTACACAGTCTTGTCCGTGTGGGACTCAACAACCTATGTAAGCTCATGCACAGAATGTACACCACGCATGTAGCCTGGCTTGTGCCCTAGCTTGCACCTTGGCTTGTACCCTGGATTGTGCCCTGGCTTTTGCCCGGGCTTCTACCCTGGCTTGTGACCTGGCTTGTACCCTGGATTGTGCCCTGGCTTCTGCCCTGTGCCCTGGATTGTGCCCTGGATTGTGCCCTGGCTTGTACCTGTGCCCTGGCTTGTGCCCTGGTTTGTACCCTGGATTGTGCCCTGGCATGTACCCTGTACCCTGGCTTGTGCCCTGGCATGTACCCTGTGCCCTGGCTTGTGCCCTGGTTTGTACCCTGGATTGTGCCCTGGCATGTACCCTGTGCCCTGGATTGTACCCTGGCTTGTGCTCTGTACCCTGGCTTGTTACCTGGCTTGTGCTCTGTACCCTGGCTTGTACCCTGGATTGTACCCTGTGCCCCGGCAAATACATGTGCTGATTGAAAGACTGTTGAACAAGTAAACAATACTATTTTCAGACAGAGACATATCTTTGAGCTGACCTTTGTTCCCAGGACAGGAGGTAAAGCCGATAGCTGTAAGAGGACACCCAGCACATTGTATTCTCAACAACCATTTAACAGAACAGCCCACTCCCAATAAGTGCACTTTGGATATGTGAAAACTCCTGTGCAATACAGTTTTCAAGTCCCAACTCAATAACATGTTATTTTATTCATGCTTATAACTGCATGATGTGATTTAGTTCACTCTGTCACTCCAGTCCCAAGCCATTATATTTCCTGTATCAGGAGTGGACTAAAACGTTACATTTCCACAGCATCACAGCAGTAAGCGAAGTTATTCTTCACATTCATCTGCATCTCACTTCTATGAAACTGCTCACAATATAGAAAGTTGACTTACCTGCTCTCATTTATCATAGCTGTTCCGGTGATAAATTGATTTGCGACATGCCATGTTTGTACTGCATACTGCACAGTTAAAAGAGCATGCTGAAGTACCCAGAAGTCCTCATCAGATAATGGCTGAAATTTAAGTTGATAGGGAACACAGTCTTCTTTTTCCTTTCTCTCTCTACAGAGTACATCCACTAACAGGGGAAGATTGTAAACCAGCATAAGGATAGACATTTGGTCGAATTAGTCTTTGATCTTTGCCTGGAGCGTGAATTACTTTAAGAGATTTCAATGGCAGCCTTCCCTATATTTAGGTGAAATTCGAGGGGAATCTTGGGATACCAATTCCAGACTGATATACTGTGCAACAACATGCAACATGTTGTATCCAACATGAATGGATCTGCATTATAAACTGGATGGTTCGAGAACTGAAGGCTGATTGGCTGACAGCTGTGGTATATCAGACCGTATACCATGGGTATGACAAAACATTTATTTTTACTGCTCTATTTATATTGGTAGCCAGTTTATAATAGCAATAAGGCACCTCGGGGTTTGCGGTATATGGCCAATATAGCACGGCTAAGGGCTGTGTCCAGGCACTCGGCGTTGCGTCGCTCTTAAGAATAGCCCTTAGCCGTGGTATATTCGCCATATACCACACCCCCTCTGGCCTTATTGCTTAAGTATAACACATAGGGACATCCTGAAAATGTTTTGTATTCAAACGAGAAACACAGAGGCTGTCATACAGAAAGAAGCCTGCTGTATGTCATTGACTCATTATATTACCTTTGCATCAAAGCTCTGTCTGGAGAACTGTATTAGGAGGAAATAACGGGCTTTTGAAAAAGACGCCCCACTTTCCTCCAAATCTTCTGTATTTAATCAATGCAATCACATCACCCCAGCTCAACTCCTAGCTTAGCGTCACTACTTCTCAAACTCTGGAAAGATACAGTACATGCCGAGGTTCCACTGTACAATGCAACACACAAACTGCTAATCCTATGCTGTTTTCACCACCACAGAGGGCCATTACTTCCCTTAGATCAAGAGTCCTCTCCACAGAACATGCAGAAGCTCTAAATCATTACCCTCTTTATGAGAGCATAGCCCCGAGCTTCCTAGGAAGCTGAATTCAACCTGTATTCATGGTTTGATAAATGTGCACTGTGGTTGGGTTCCTTGGTGTAAACAATATAGTAAGCCATTTGACTCTGCAGACGGGCCTGTAATCATAAGCTCAGAAGTGAGGGGGGAGTATAGTGGAGGGCTGGATTTACAGTAAAAAGAAGCTCCAGAAATGCCTCCCACACAGTGAATATTGGGCTTTTTAGGATGAATCCTCTTGGCAAATCAAATTGATCCATTTACTTCTGAAACACTGAGGATGAAGGATTCTGCGTTTCATACCACTGGTAAGAAATAATCACGCAAATGTGCTAAAGGTAACTATTTAAGTCAACATATTTATCTTATATGATCAAGCCATTGAAGTTAACAGAACATGTGCATGCATTTCCGCTCGCTCTGTTTGATATTTAGTTGTAGTTGCTATAACATTGCCTTTCAGGACATTACCATGATACACCTGTGATACGTACCAGAGGTAGATATTCGGGGAGGAAATGGTTTCCACCCTGTAAATAAACACAGGCTTATCTTGTGAAAGCAGCATGTGAAATCCTGCTGACATGAACCATACAGCATTGGCTCCAGTCATGCACAGTCCACATACAGTGTAGTATTCAAATCATGTTTCAAAGGAAATGAAATGAATCTGAATAGATAAGATGCATTTTGCTTCACAAATTTTGAAAAGAGGCAAAATGCACTGTATCTGACCTTTTTTTTTTTAAATAATAATTTTACCGTTTTCTCCCCAATTTCATGGTATCCAATTGGTAGTTACAGTCTTGTCTCATCGCTGCAACTCCCGTACGGGGGACACCTTTACAGTGAGGAATCACCTACATTTATCTTTATGATTAAATGTTTCTTTTCACATTGTGAAACATTGTTAACATAGTTCGATTACCCCCCCAAAAAAATACATTTGCATAGTCCAGGATGAACAATACCATTCTCAAAAGATTCTCGGTTAACTGAATTCTAGCATTGATGACGAGTTTCTGAAAACTTGATTAATCTTTCTCCAACAGGTGCCCATTGCTGTGTAGGTTCCTGCGCACAGGATCTTGGTGAGCAGAACAGCAGCCATGCCGCCTGCCATGGGAGGACCCCAGGGGTACACCCCTCCAGAGGGGGGCTGGGGCTGGGCAGTAGTGGTGGGAGCCTTCATCTCCATCGGCTTCTCCTATGCCTTTCCGAAGTCCATAACCGTCTTCTTCAAGGAGATTGAGGTCATTTTCGACTGCACCAGCAGCCAGGTGTCATGGATCTCCTCCATCATGCTGGCAGTGATGTACGCCGGAGGTGAGCTCGAGGATAGATTAGGGCTAGCCTGGTAATTACTAGACTGATATCCGTGTACCAAACATTCGTGTAAGCTCGCAAGATATGGCGGCTAGCTAGAATAGTGCAACCCTACCGGAAATGTACATAACAATAACATATTTTATTGTAACACCTATTCAATTGTAACACATTACAATTAACACATTAACACATAACACATTACAAATGTACTCCAACTGTCTTTGCTTTCAGAAACAACAAAGCCAGTATGGAGTGCATTTTCTGGTTCATAAATACATTACAAATGTATTAGAAACAGGTTAACAACTGATTTCACAATTTTGTGTGAAGTTTCTGGGAGGGAGAGTCAGAGTGATGAGATAGTATACCAGTAGTGACCTGTACGGTAATCAGTCAGTGATGAGATAGTATACCAGTAGTGACCTGTACGGTAATCAGTCAGTGATGAGATAGTATACCAGTAGTGACCTGTACAATGCTCAGGTAGCGTGATTAGATAGTGTACCAGTAGTGACCTGTACGATAATCAGTCAGTGATGAGATAGTATACCAGTAGTGACCTGTATGGTAATCAGTCAGTGATGAGATAGTATACCAGTAGTGACCTGTACAGTAATCAGTCAGTGATGAGATAGTATACCAGTAGTGACCTGTACAATGCTCAGGTAGCGTGATGAGATAGTGTACCAGCAGTGACCTGTATGGTAATCAGTCAGTGATGAGATAGTGTACCAGTAGTGACCTGTACGGTAATCAGTCAGTGATTAGATAGTGTACCAGTAGTGACCTGTACGATAATCAGTCAGTGATGAGATAGTGTACCAGTAGTGACCTGTACAATGCTCAGGTAGCGTGATGAGATAGTGTACCAGTAGTAACCTGTATGGTAATCAGTCAGTGATGAGATAGTATACCAGTAGTGACCTGTACTGTAATCAGTCAGTGATGAGATAGTGTACCAGTAGTGACCTGTACGGTAATCAGTCAGTGATGAGATAGTGTAACAGAAGTACAATGCTCAGTCAGAGTGAGTAGGGGATCATTGCGTATCAAATCAAATCAAATTTTATTGATCACATGCAGATGGGGATGTTAATGCCAGTGTAGTGAAATGCTTGTGCTTCTAGTTCCGACCATGCAGTAATATCTAACAAGTAATTTAACAATTTCACAAGAACTACCTTATACACACAAGTGTAAAGGAATGAATAAGAATATGTACATATAAATATATGGATGAGCGATGGCCAAACGGCATAGGCAAGATGCAGTAGATGGTATAGAGTACAGTACATACATATGAGATGAGTAATGTAGGGTATGTAAACATTATATAAAGTGGCATTGTTTAAAGTGACTAGTGATACATTTATTACATCCGGTTTTTAATTATTAAAGTGGCTAGAGATTTGAGACAGTATGTGGGCAGCAGCCACTCAATATTAGTGATGGCTGTTTAACAGTCTGATGGCCTTGAGATAGAAGCTGTTTTTCAGTCTCTCGGTCCCAGCTTATGTACATTTAGATAATTCATGTTTTTTATCATTCACATTCTCTTAGTTTATCATTCTAAGCATGATTTGAAAGCTGTTGTAATATCTTCATAATGTTGTTTGGTTGAATAACTCAGGAAATGGTTGCTATTGACTTTTTACAGGTGCATCACCTGTACTGACCTTGCATTCTGGATGATAGCAGGGTAAACAGGCAGTGGCTCGGGTGGTTGTTGTCCTTAACGATCTTTTTTGGCCTTCCTGTGACATCATGTGGTGTAGGTGTCCTGGAGGTCAGGTAGTTTTCCCCCGGTGATGCGTTGTGCAGACCTCACTACCCTCTGGAGAGCCTTATGGTTGTGGGAGGTTGCCGTACCAGGCAGTGATACAGCCCGACAGGATGCTCTCTATTGAGCATCTGTAAAGGTTTGTGAGTGTTTTTGGTGACAAGCCACATTTCTGTTACCACACTGTCTGTGTAAGTGGACCATTTCAGTTTGTCCGTGATGTGTACGCAGAGGAACTTAAAACCTCTGGGCTAGGTGGCACCAAATCGTCCCACCTACGTAACAGCCAGTTGAATCCTGTGGCGCGATTTTTAAAACCTTTGAAATGCTATTACTTCAATTTCTCAAACATATGACTATTTTACAGCTATTTAAAGACAAGACTCTCGTTAATCTAACCACACTGTCCGATTTCAAAAAGGCTTTACAACGAAAGCAAAACATTAGATTATGTCAGCAGAGTACCCAGCCAGAAATAATCAGACACCCATTTTTCAAGCTAGCATATAATGTCACAAAAACCCAAATCACAGCTAAATGCAGCACTAACCTTTGATGATCTTCATCAGATGACACACCTAGGACATTATGTTCTACAATACATGCATGTCTGTTCAATCAAGTTCATATTTATATCAAAAAACAGCTTTTTACATTAGCATGTGACGTTCAGAAAAAGCATACCCCCCGCAAACTTCCGGGGAATTTACTAACAATTTACTAAATTACTCACGATAAACATTCACAAAAAGCATAACAATTATTTGAAGAATTATAGATACAGAACTCCTCTATGCACTCGATATGTCCGATTTTAAAATAGCTTTTCGGATGAAGCACATTTTGCAATATTCTAAGTACATAGCCCAGCCATCACGGGCTAGCTATTTAGACACCCAGCAAGTTTAGCCTTCACCAAAATCATATTTCCTATAAGAAAAACGGTCTTACCTTTCCTGTTCTTCGTCAGAATGCACTCCCAGGACTTCTACTTCAATAACAAATGTCTAGTCCCTGTGCCTAAGAACACAAAGGCAACCTGCCTGAATGCCTACAGACCCGTAGCACTCATATCCATAGCCAAGAAGTGCTTTGAAAGGTTGGTAATGGCTCACATCAACACCATTATCCCAGAAACCTTAGACCCAATGCAATTTGCATACCGCCCAAACAGATCCACAGATGATGCCATTTCTATTGCACTCCACACTGCCCTTTCCCACCTGGAGAACAGGAACACCTATGTGAGAATGCTATTCATTGACTACAGCTCAGCGTTCAACACCATAGTACCCTCAAAGCTCATCAGTAAGCTAAGGATCCTGGGACTAAACACCTCCCTCTGCAACTGGATCCCCCAGGTGGTGAGGGTAGGTAGCAACACATCTGCCATGCAGATCCTCAACACTGGAGCTCTACAGGGGTGTGTGCTCAGTCCCCTCCTGTTCTCCCTGTTCACCCATAACTGCACGGCCAGGCACAACTCCAACACCATCATTAAGTTTGCAGACAACACAACAGTGGTAGGCCTGATCACCAAAAACGACGAGACAGTCTATAGGGAGGTCAGAGACCTGGCCAGGTGGTGCCAGAATAACAACCTACCCCTCATCGTAACCAAGACTAAGGAGATTATTGTGGACTACAGGAAAGGGAGGACCGAGCATGCCCCCATTCTCATCAACGGGGCTGTAGTGGAGTAGGTTGAGAGCTTCAAGTTCCTTGGTGTCCACATCAACAACAATCTAGAATGGTCCAAACACACCAAGACAGTCGTGAAGAGGGCACGACAAAGCCTATTCCCCCTCGGGAAACTAAAAAGATTTGGCATGGTTCCTGAGATCCTCAAAAGGTTCTACAGCTGCAACATCTATGAGCATCCTGACTGGTTGCATCACTGCCTGGTACGGCAATTGCTCGGCCTCTGACCGCAAGGCACTACAGAGGGTTGTGCGTTCGGCCCAGTACATCACTGGGGCTAAGCAGCCTGCCATCCAGGACCTCTATACCGGGCGGTGTCAGAGGAGGGCCCTAAAAATTGTCAAAGACCCCAGCCACCCCAGTCATAGACTCTCTACTACTGCATGCCAAGCAGTGCCAGAGTGCCAAGTCTAGGACAAAAAGGCTTCTCAACATTTTTTACCCCCAAGCCATAAGACTCCTGAATAGGTAATCAAATGGCTACCCGGACTATTTGCATTGTGTGTCCCTCCCCCCCAACCCCTCTTTTTACGCTGCTGCTACTCTCTGTTTATCATATATGCATAGTCACTTTAACTATACATTCATGTACATACTACCTCAGTTGGGCCGACCAACCAGTGCTCATGCACATTGGCTAACCGGGCTATCTGCATTGTGTCCCGCCACCCACCACCCGCCAACTCCTCTTTTACGCTACTGCTACTCTCTGTTCATCATATTTACATAGTCACTTTAACCTATCTACATGTACATACTACCTCAATCAGCCTGATCAGTCCGGTGTCTGTATGTAGCCTCGCTATTTTTATAGCCTCGCTACTGTATATAGCCTGATTTTTTACTGTTATTTTATTTCTTTACTTACCTAACACCTTTTTTGCACTGTTGGTTAGAGCCTGTAAGTAAGCATTTCACTGTAAGGTCTACACCTGTTGTATTCAGCGCACGTGACAAATAAACTTTGATTTGATTTACCCGGAACATATCCCAGTCCACGTGATCGAAGCAATCTTGAAGCGTGGAATCCGATTGGTCGGACCAGCATTGAACAGACCTGAGCACGGGCGTTTCCTGTTTTAGTTTCTGTCTATAGGCTGGGAGCAACAAAATGGAGTCGTGGTCAGATTTGCCAAAAGGAGGGCGAGGGAGGGCTTTGTATGCGTTGAGAAAGTTAGAGTTGCAACGATCTAGAATTATAAAATTATAACATTTAGGGAGCCTTGTTTTCAGATTAGCCTTGTTAAAATCCCCAGCTACAATAAATGCAACCTCAGGATATGTGGTTTCCAGTTTACATAGAGTCCAATGAAGTTCTTTCAGGGCCATCGATGTGTCTGCTTGGGGGGGATGTACACGGCTGTGATTATAATCGTAGAGAATTCTCTTGGTAGATAATGCGGTCGGCATTTGATTGTAAGGAATTCTAGGTCAGGTGAACAAAAGGACTTGAGTTCGTGTATGTTGTTATGATCACACCACGACTCGTTAATCATAAGGCATACACGCCCGCCCTTTCTCTTACCAGAGAGATATTGGTTTAAAAAGTATTTGTTTTCTTTCAAATACTTTGAGTGTTTGATTGATACTATAGGTTTGGATCAAGGGACCATTCCATTGGTTCCATTGAGACCAGGCAAGCTAAAGTATTAATAGAAAACAAATACTACTTGAACCCAGACCTGGTGATTGCAGTGTGTAACAGCTGCCTAACAACACATGCGTTACATTGTAATTGTTACTGGTAACAGCTGTCCTACCACATCTTGGTAATCCCATGAAGTGAATTGTCATTGTCCTTTTTAAGTACCACTTAGACCTCATGGCTAAATAGTTAAGCATGTGTCCCAAAACGTGTCCTACCATATCCTCCTACACTTACTGAGACAAGATGATGTGTGAGACTTAAGAAACGTCAACTTGGCTTCCTTTTAAAAAATATATATTTGATGCAAAAATGAAGCAGCCTTCCCTGTAGCTCAGTTGGTAGAGCATGGTGTTTGCAACGCCAGGGTTGTGGGTTCGATTCCCACGGGGGGCCAGGCCAGAAAACAAAATGTATGAAATGTAAGTTGCTCTGAATAAGAGCGTCTGCTAAATATGTAAAATGTAAGCATAATGATAGCTATGATGAAAAATTTGACAATCGTCCTTTTTTAAACAGATACTGTAACAGCACCTTTTAACATGCATGGATCTGGATGCCTCTATTAGGCATCCGTATTCACAGTGTACCTTTCATTGAGAATGCATACACTCTTTATTTTGCTCAGTGGATCGTTCATGCACGTCCTATTCTTCAAGTACAAACAGCTCCCGTAGTTTCCCACCCATTGACTGTGTGGAGTAAGGTCACTGGGCACCAGATCAAGATTAAGTGTATTGTCCAAAAGGAGACGGCGATGCCTGAATCAAACCACTGTCATTGAAATTATACAAATGGGTCTCTAGAATGCTTTTACTCTTCCATCCATTGAAGCACAGTTATTAACAGTGCAACAGTATCTGTCTCTACAGTCCGTGGATGGGGTTCCTCTCTTCCCATTGTACTTGTTAATGCTCTGATCAGATGAATGTTGTCCCAGGTGTCTTCTGAGGCTGAGGAGATTAAATGATTTACATGAGAGTGGCAGGTGAGGCAGACTGTGTCAGCTGGTCTAGCTTCCTGTACTGACTGGGTTGAATCAAACGCTAGGTGTCAGACAGGTCTTCCCAGTGGAGCGTTGATACGCCTCTTTTCATCTGCATGACATTCAACACGAACAGACAGAACCGTAATCAGAGGGACTCTTGTACTCAAGACTCGTTGTCCCACAAGAAGAGGTCTGAGGCTGGATAAAAAAAGCACTGTCAAATAGTGAACAGACTCGTTTTCTCTCAAGGAGGGGAGATAAACTGAATAAACATATTCCCGAGATATGATGCTGTTTTAGAAAATGTCCTCTTTTTTCCATATTGATGTTGTCCTGTACACATTGTTATTAGCTGCAAACTTCTACAGCATTTTCAGCTAGCTTAGTAGTAGTGCCTATTTACAATAACATGTGGAAGAAAAACTACTGAAGGAGTAATTACCAAAACACTGAGGATTAGTGCTGATATGTTCCATGTATAGTACCACATACTGTATACAGTACAGTAGGTCAAGCTTCAGCAATAGCAGCACTTTATGAAGAACTCTTTAACGATTTCTGAACCATTTCCCTATTTCAGTATAGAGGGGACCCAGCACCATGTGTACATATGTACATATTGTCCACTAAGAGAGATAATCCGCCATTTCCCTACTAGAGTACATAGCTGCCATGGCTGCCCCCCACCAGCCCAGTGAATGAATGCTATTTATTGTTCAGCAGCCCATTCCCTCAAAAGGTAGCACTTAGCTCAGGCGCACATTCAGGACCTGCATGGGCGAAAGCCAGGTCATTGGGTCATGCAGTAGCTTTGTCTCAGACGGTTCCCAGTTCTCCCACTCTGAATGTTGCCTGTTAGTTGGGCTGTGGACACATGACTGCCTGGCTGGCTGCGCATGATGAGGAGCACATGGCTGTGTGGGGGCTGACCTCTGACCTTTCTACAGGACCGGAACACACAGGCCCTGTTAGACTCAGACCCTAATGATGTCTATGACCTATTCCTGGCAGGCGTAAAAAAAAGGGAGGTTACAGCCAACAGTGCACAGCACACAATGTGTTCTTCTAGATTGTAGTTACAGTAATCAATGAGTAATTGAATCAAATGGCTTCAGAAAGCCCTTTTTTACATTAACAGCTGTCGCGAAGTAAACAACAGGAACCTGGCCTAGAACCCCAAATAGCAAGCAGCAGTACAGTGGCAATCCATGCTCAATTGTGCATGTACGCTTACTGGTGCTACAGAAAATGGGTTGTGTTTCTTGGCTTATTCAACTGTAAGTTGCCATAACAATGTATTGTAGAGTGTTCATGTGTCATCCATGAACGCTACAAAAATAATAATGTTATGGAAAATGTATACATTGACTAAATAATGGGACATAATCCTCTTGTCTTGACCTCTCTTTAATTTCTTTCCTATCCTTCTCATAATGTCTTATATTGTCAGGGTTGGTCTTAGGGTGCCTCCTCAGACTTTTCACCCCCCCACCAGCTCATCTTCGGAGAGAGAGGGGTCAGGCTCTTTGTTGGTGTTTAGCCTCGCCTGTATTAGAATCTAAAAAGCCTTTGTCGTGTTCCGAGCTGGCAAATGAGTCTGGACAACCTCTAAACAAAAACTGTCACATTCCATTTAGGTTCCTTCAGTGGTGCCGGGATTTGGCAGGGAGGCTGAAGCGTCTTCCACATGGATCTTCGTTCCCATTTAGGCCTTGTTGGTATAGGCCAGACAGATGGTGGGCATGCAGCCAGCAGAACTCTGCATGCCATCTAGGCATATATGTTTACAAGTTGTAGTGAGCTAGGGGTTGTTAGGCTCATTTTATGGCCCGTAGTTACCTTAAATTTGTGTTGCCAAACCCTCTGAGATTTAGCCAAACCTAAATGGAATGAATATGTTTCAGTCTAAGACTATAACAAAGTGGAGCTATTGTGAATGTAGCCTCCAAATTTTCCAGTAGGGGAGGTGATAGGGTAAGTAGAAGTAGACCATTGATTAGAAAATCTATGAGTAGGCTATGTTTACCAAGTCATATCAGTAGACAAGCTGTCTATTTCAACAGCAGTAGCAGGCTGAGTGGGACAAAGGTAGAGTCCCTCTCAATGTGAAGCTCTCATCTTTCAAAATGAAGGGATATTATTTACTATTACATGGGAACTATGGTAGATTACCCATAGGAAATGAGTGACTACATGTAACCTGCTCTACTGTAGCGTACTTTAGATGCATTTTTTCTATACCCAACCTCTCTAGCACAAACACACAAAATCCTGCACAGGATTTTACAGTAGCCTAGTTAGAAGTGCTCTATAAGCGACAGAGCCCTCTTCTTTTGTCATTCCCCGCACATACGTTAGGAATACACAAACTGTAGCCACACCTCACAATATCTTGTTTCATCGCGATTGTCTTGTTTTCTGTGCGATTGCATTGCCAACAGTGGCTAGACCAGAGAAATTGCTGCAGTGCAGCAGTGAGACAAATCATTGCAGAAGTTGTGTGGAAGCTCTGGCTGCACCAGCGTTTCTCAGAGTTGGGGCTTTAGGGACCTCTAGTGGTGAAATATAAAATTTCTCTAAAATTGTAGACTTTTCTTATGGTAGTCTAATTCGCATTTTCACCTATTAAAGATTTAAAATCACGTTAATCAAGGAAATTAATTCAAGATGCGAATTTGCAATTCTCTAAAGTTTTTCAAATGAAATTTCGATAGTCATTATGGTATAGTCAGTTATGCTTGGGCATATTTGCCTAACGTGAATTTTCCCAATGTATGAATCATCTTGAGTGCTTTGTATTTGTCACCTATCAGGTCCTATCAGCAGTATCCTGGTTAATAAGTATGGGAGTCGTCCCGTCATGATGTGTGGAGGATTCCTGTCTGGCTGTGGACTGATTGCTGCCTCCTTCTGCAACTCAGTGGAAGGACTTTACTTCTGTGTGGGAGTGGTCGGAGGTAGGCCTCTATTATGGTTAGTGCTATCCGGGATCCTCAGGACGTCCCTAGCTTACCCTTAACCCCTACCTTAACCATTTTACATTTCAACTTCAATGGGGAGTAGGGACATCCCAAGGAACCCGAATAGTAAGGATATGTTCATTAGTTTACTGTTCATTAGTTGCTGCTGTTGAGGAAATGTATTGCCCTCTGGGGCCCTCTTTAGGAAATCTATTATCACTTTCTAGTATCCTGAATTTCTTTTCGGTCTGGTTTCATGTGTTATGTATAATGAATAACTATGCTGTCTGATATTGGACTGAATGAATGTATTTAATATATTTCAACAGGTTTGGGACTGGCATTCAATCTGAACCCAGCCCTTACTATGATTGGGAAGTACTTCTACCATAAGCGGCCCATCGCCAATGGAATCGCCATGGCGGGCAGCCCAGTGTTCCTATCCACCTTGGCCCCTCTCAACAGCTGGTTCTTTGACCAGTTTGGTTGGAGGGGCAGCTTCCTGATACTGGGAGGCCTGCTGTTCAATTGCTGCGTCGCTGGTTCTCTCATGAGACCCATCGGACCAAAACCACAGCCTGCCGTGAAAAGTGAAGATGCTGCAAAAGAGAGTACGACGTGTGGGCAGAAGTGCAACAGTTTTATTGACCTCTCGCTGTTCAAACACCGGGGCTTCGTGCTCTACCTCATGGGTAACGTCATCATGTTCTTTGGTCTCTTCTCCCCACTAGTGTTCCTTAGTAACTTTGCCAAGAGCAGGAACATCCCCAAAGAGAAGGCAGCCTTCCTGCTGTCTGTCCTGGCCATTGTGGACATGGTGGCTCGGCCCTCCATGGGCATTGTGGCCAATACAAAGTGGATACGACCCAGGGTGCAGTACTTCTTTGCCTGCTCTGTGCTGTTGAACGGTGTGTGCCACGTCCTGGCGCCCATCTCCGTGGACTACACAGGCTTCGTTATCTACGCCATCTTCTTTGGCTTTGCCTTTGGCTGGCTGAGTGCGGTGCTGTTTGAGACGCTCATGGACCTTGTGGGAACACAGCGCTTCTCCAGTGCAGTGGGACTGGTCACCATTGTGGAGTGTGGGCCTGTCTTGTTAGGTCCCCCTTTGTTAGGTGAGTGCATACATGTATTTGGAGTTTACTTAAGCTCCTTGTTTCTATTTAAAGGCGTTCAATCATCTAACTGGTTTATTTTTTATGAAAAGCAAAGACTTAACTTATGATACAAGTTAGAATTCATATTTTGTTTTGTCACAGGGAAATTCAAAGACATCTACAATGACTACCAATACACCTACCAGAGCTGTGGGGTGATCCTTATCATTGCCAGTGTGTTCCTGTTTGTGGGGATGGGTATCAACTACCGGTTGTTGAACAAAGAGAAAAAGGAGGAGGAGGAAAGGAATGCTAAACTGGAGGGAGAAGAAGAAGAGTCCAACAAGGACAATGCTACCAAAGAAGCCACCAATGACAGGGTGGGAGCAGTTGACAAGACAAAAACTACAGAAGACATAGTCTAACTTTCCTTGACATCAAATTCACACATTCACATGGTATCTCAATACAGTCAATGCGATAATATAGACATCAAATTAATTTGGTTCAAGTCTTTGGCAGACAGCAATGTTCATGTAAACATATTTCTTCACCATTTCCACTTCTGTCATTGAATAACGTATTATCAGCATAATATGACTGTGTCAATATACATGTATGTATGCAACTTTTTACTGAAATATACGGCTGCCCTGCCAAAAAATACTATATTTTACGAATCTGGAGTCCAGATAGTACATTTTCTGCATAAGTGTTGTGATATATTTTAGAATATTATTATATGGAGGTAATTTTTATGTGTATACTGTATTTGGAATTTCAGAAGTCCACCTCAAATAACTACTATGTACAGTATTATTCTGTGAAAGCACTTAATGGATATACTACTGCTTTTAGAAGGTTTAATGAATCACTGTAACATTTTGTTCACACTGATGAATGGTAGGTTTCTTTAATCTCCGAAAGCATTGACACATGAATAATCAGGCATCTCTTGATATTCACAGGTCTTCAATACATCTTCAAAACAATTATATTCCTGTGTTGACTGTACAGCTAAAAGCTAGAGAGACCGATAACAACACCAAAGATAATACAGTATGAAGACTTGCAGAAACTGCTTCTGCAATAGAAATCCCCGATCACACTTGTGGAGTTGTCACTATTTACAAAAACTGGCTATATCCAGGGGCGCAACTTTGGTTTTAGAAGTGGGGGGGACATAACCATTATTATTTTTTTAATCCAGTCGGCTAAACACTCGAAACAACCTACCCAACCGCTCAGAGGCGTCCTCATGGTCCTAAAGCACACCGTTGCCTGGTTTTGTATCATATTCAACTGATAAAATTAGGGAGGGACAAAATGCAATTTCAGAATGTGGGGGGATGTCCCCCTCGTCCCCAGTGATAGTTGGCTATATCGTTAAAATTATGTAAACAAAAATGGGCTTTTTGGTATTAATTTTAGTTTAGGCATAAGGTTAGCATTTTGGTTAAGGTTTGGGTTAAGGTTAGGTTTAAAATCAGATTTTAAAAAGAGAAATTGCAGAAAAAGGCAGGGTTTAGCCATATTTCTCACTATATGCCTCTGGTAACTAGTGATGACCACATTTTGCCGTTAGCTAGCTAAACTCATGCGTAGAAACACATCATCAGGTCTAACGGTTGTCTTGCGCCAAAATGCGCATGTGTAGGCCCTAAAATTAATGTCACTAATTCAATATAAAAAAATATGTATATATATGTACGTGTCAGTTTGTCACTTTCACGAGGTTGGAATAATAACTACTTTAGCCATTGGCTCGAATCTAGGTTGTGCCTTTAGATTTTGAGAACATTTACAGAATTTTGCACTTCTATCACTGACTTCTCATTCCTGGCCTGGTCTTCATGGTCTGTTTCGCAAAGCGTTTCCAGAAGTCTAGCGATGTTGCGCATCTGGGCTTAGAAACTCTTGGTGCTTTCAAGACAGCTGGGAACCTGGGAAGTACTGTTAACAACAGCAAGGGCAGGTTTTCGGCAGGCGTTTAGGACACTGGGTGCTAGCTAGTTAGCTAGCTAGGATTCCAGCAGGTGTTCGGCAAGCCGGAGCAAAAAACACTGTGTGATAGCTAGCTAGTTAGCTAGGACTCCGGTACACAGCAGCAGAAGAAAGGTTGCTAGTTAACGATAGCTAGGACACTGGTAGACAGTGTACTTCGCCCATGCCTGTCATGCACTAGTTTCCCACAGTTCTGGTAGTAATGGCGAGGGCAGATGTTTAGCAGGTGGGAATGAAGGATACTGTGTGCTAACTTGTTAGCTTACTAGCTAGGACGCCGGAACACAGCTAGCGGGGGCGACTCCGGCAGATAGCTGTCGGGTGGGGTTCCTGCGGATGCTTGGAATTTCCAGTTACTACATTTCCTGCCTTAACCCATTAGCTATTTATCTCCACTCTGTGGCAGTATTTACTCTTACGTTAATGACTCTTGAGCTCCTGAAAGTTTATCCTCATCCTGGAGGAAATTGTTTGCACGTTATATTGGAAAATTACACTGTATATCACTGTTACTGATTGATTTAATTTTAATTTTAAGTAACTTAAAAAATATTCCTGACATAACCACCTTGAGGTTGCACTGATGTAGCCTACTTGATGAGACTAAAGTCATAATTGGGAATGCAGAAATCAAGGGTTTGATCCAATGAAAGTTGATAGGCATTGATTGTCATGTGATGGTACCCTGATCCATGAGGGAACAGACAATCTTTGGTCATCATCATCATTTTCATATGTTCAAGGGCACTTGGAGGGTCTGGAAGGGATCCAGCTTTCTGTCAGAATTTACTTTTCTTATCAGGGTGAGGAGAGATTACGCAGCAGGTTAGGAGAATTAGGTTAAGATTATGTTTTCATAAGGGTTAGCTAAAATGGCCAAAAAAATTGCCTACTTTTAACGTACATTTTTCAAAAGCTGGGTCCAATCTAGACATGACCGACTTGAAGGGAGGCCCTTTGAGTTCAGCACACGAAGACACTTTTAATCATGTGTGTCATACATGGATGATGACCATGATGTGAATGGTTTTGTGGCATTTTAATGAATGTCTTTTTTTCTTTCCACAAAAAATACAACTGAAATGGGATGTTGTGTTCATATAACATGTAGAGCTAATGTATTATGATGTATTTAAAGATATATTCAAAATGAGGAAAATGCAATGACAAACAAATGAAGAGTTATTTACTAAGTATAAGTATAAAATAAAATATCCCCACAGCTATTGGACTGTTTGAATTCATTGGCTAACCTGGATTACAATGTTTCCATCGATTAGTATAATGCAGAGCAATATATTAAGAAAATATAAATATATGACTGGTTAATGTACATTTATTTCACATATGTAGGCTATCTATTTGATACAGTACATTCTGCACGCATTCACACCAACAACAAAACATCTGCCATTTGAACAAAACAAACATTGGCTGTCTTCACTTCCAGGTAGGGAGCTACTAGCTAACATTAGCTAATATTTCACAATTAGATATTAATTATTTAGCTTGGTAGCTAAGTATGTTATTGCAAAATATTTTGTTTTGCTGTAAATGTGCCCAGTCTCTAGCTAGGTTAGCTAGCTAGCTAACTTTTTGCTAGCTAGCTATTGTTGTGACAATATTTCAGTTTGCTCACTAACATTTTCTGGAAAAAAAATAGCTATAGCCAAAAGCCCTTGCTTGCTAGTTTACTAACTGTCAATAAAGTGCTGTTGTCAATGAATATTAACGTTACCAATTCGTTGTCAGCATGGAGAGAGAGAGAGAGGATTCAACTTCAAGCTGTTGGTTCCTCCTACAGAGACAACCCACTCCCAGGCACTGTATGTTCAGCTGTTGGAAAGCCGCTGTCGTGTTTTTGGCATCATTAAACTGAAGATATGTTTATCAAATAACTCTCTGTAATTATTATTACGCAATTAAACTGATTAATCGTGTAACTGTAATTAACTAGAAGGTCGGGGCACCAAGGAAAATATTCAGATTACAAAGTTATAATTTTCCTAATATAACTTCCAGATATTATAATATCTGATCGATTTGTCTCCTCATTAATGATGTGTTATTTACCTCACGTCAATCTCATTCCAAACGTCGTAAATTGTTGGTTATCTGCACGAACCCAGTCTTCACTATGAGTCATCCATACATCAATTGTCTTAAAATCGTTTATTTACTAATCTAAGTAATTCACAGAAATGCTTAAACAAACAGATATGGTTACAAGGAAATGATAGGAGAATGTGCCCTAGTGGGCTAAACCGGCATGGCGGCTTGGTACACAAAGAAAGGGGGTTGGGCTTGAATGAAAGAGCGGGAAGACTGAGGAACGAAGAAACAGCTAAGCTATCGTAAATACAGAATCTTATGCATTCTAAATTACCGCCCATTTGGAAAAGGAAAATGCAATAAATATTTACTCTGAGCTGCGCTTCGGTAGGTTGGTCGTAGATGCTGGCCGTGTTGGCCAACAGAGATCTTCCAGTCCTCGGAAGAATGTCACTGGTGGTAAAATGGATACGTTGTAGTATCTTCGTCGTGTGTTAGACTGGATACGTCATCCATCCTTTCCTAGCTCACGTCTACAGCGGCCTCTGCTAACTCAACGGCTAGGAAGTATCACTTCTGTAGTGAATAAGGGTTCAAAGTTCATACCATTCGCAACCAAAGCTCACGCCGAGGTTGGCTTAGTTCTGTACTTGACATGTGTGTCCTTTTAACGCAGAGGCTGCAGACCTCACGTACCCGGAACAGACTGGTTACGTTTTCGTCACTGACTTATATAGTGGCAAGGGGAGATGGGTGTGTTTCATCGTTTATAACCCCTGTCTCTTCACAGGGGCGGGCCACTGATTGGTCAGGGCTCTTTCCTTATGAAAACCCAATTCTCTCATTTGGAAGCTAAAATTACATTTAATCTCCTAACAAACAGTTTCAATATCAAACATTTAAATTGCACAACAATTCCATGTGAATCTGATAACTAGAATGTGTAGACTTTCCCAGGTACAGTTTATGTCATCCTGTCATCAGTCATAATGTCTCAGATGACAACCGAACTGACATCCATACTCATTAAGTTCCAACACATATTTCCAACTGGTTCTATTACCGAAATATGGTTCCTTTCCCCCAACTTGTTTGATGTTCCCAGACTCTCTATATTTAACAAAGGCTATTCAAAAGTCCTTCAGTAGGGTCAGAGAGAGAGGGGAAGGGAGAAAGGTATTTATGGGGGGTCATAAACCTCACCCACAGGCCAACGTCATGACACCGCGCCAGGAGCCGGTCCTACCACTGTCCTTCCTACCACACCCTAAAATGCTAAAAACCGCTCCACACTCACAAAATCCAACACCCATCAATTTTTGTGACTACCTGGACCTACCAATTGGTTTTAAAGTATTGAAACCAAACCATATGGATTTCAATGAAAAGTATTCGAATAAACATGGAAAGGTGAATGTAAAAAGCGAACATCATTTAAAATAGGCTACATGTGTAAGGCTTGGGCATAGTTGAGGAGGAATCAGACGCAGGAAACAGCGATAAGGGTGATAGCTTTAATGCTCAACACGGTAAAACACCAGCCACCCCAAATAGCGAACTGAGCGCACACAAAATCAAATTGCCCCAAACACAGGGGACAAAACTCGAGCAGGAGGGGGCGCCACCTTCAGTGGGAGTCGTGACAACATGTCCTATTAAACAGCATATAAACACTCTAAATAGGTCAGGAGCCAGACAAGGAGCCTAAGAAGGAACAAAAATGAATTATTTAGGCTACATTATTTCAAATATTTCAAGGCTATAGCCATTAGGCTGGCAGGGATATAAAGCACTCAGCATTTTAACAACATTTCATTCTATTAAATAATTATAGTCTATACATTGCGCATATAGGCTGTGACTTACTTAGAATTAAGTACAAATTAAACAAAACATGACTTATTACTGCCTTTGAATTCATTTTTAGAAACACGAGTTTGGCCAGTCTGGGGCTTCAGACTCATGCGATGGTTCCAGGAGAGCCTGCCAGCAGCGGAGAATGTCCTCTCCACACTTGCAGAGACACTGGGGATTCTAAACACCCTTTTGGCCACTCTTGCCAGGCTGGGCAGAGATTCAATTGTGTTTTACATTTTTCTATAGGTAAGCCTAAGGTTTTTAGGCAAAATAACCCTGTCAAAACGGAAAGCTCCTTGAACGTGGGAATATGCCAGGCCTCTTAGGCCAAAATCAATTATGGCCTATTGTATAGATAATAGTATGAAAATTAACGAAACGTTTAGGAGATCAGATGTTTAGTTAATAAACACTTCGCTACAATGACACTTAGTTATCTACCCACCTTGTTCCTTTATTTTAGCATGTGCACGTAGTAATTACACCATCATACTTTTGGGATTCGTGTCTTTTCAGATTCCACAATGATTCTTTAGTTATTTCATGTAGCCAGCGTGTAACAACTGCCATATCCCGCGGGTAGAACAATGGAATCCGATATGTAACCTAAAAGTTTAGCACCATACCAGCAGGTGGTATCCAAGCTTTACACATAACAGTGGCCACTTCATCCCTCTCTTGGTCTTGGTCCTCATCTTTGTAAGTCACCTTGATTTAGCACCTGTGTGTTTTATCAGTTTCTTTATGATATTCAACGGATATTCGTGCTTTCAAACCTCAATAGCTGTAATGGTTATCGCTGGTGAAGGAGGACCAAAATGCAGCAGGACTGTGTTTGTTCATTTTGAACATTTATTAAATCAAAATGAACACAAAAAAACAACAAAACAAACTCACGATCACCGAACAGTCTTCTCAGGCTCATACACGCTAGACAAGAAACAATCTCCCACAAAACCTACACCAAACAATTACCCATATATAGGACTCTCAATCAGAGGCAACGAGGAAACACCTGCCTCCAATTGAGAGTCCCAAACCCAATCAACCTAACATAGAAATACATCAACCAGACTACACATAGAAATACATCAACATAGACCATAACTCAAAACCCGGAAATAATAAATCAAACGCCCTCCTAACTAACACACCACCCCAAACCACATAAAACAAATACCCTCTGCCACGTCCTGACCAAACTAAAATGACAATTAACCCTTATACTGGCCAGGACGTGACAATAGCTGTCACGATTGTCGTAAGGAGTGGACCAAAACGCAGCGGGAAAATGTATACTCATCTACTTTTTTTTATTTGAAGAAGGAAAAACAAAAATAAACACGTATACAAAAACAAACGACTCCAAACAGTCCCGTCAGGTGCAACAAACACAAAACCAGGAAATAACTACCCACAAACCCCCTTAGAACAAACACCCCTATAAATAGGACCTTCAATCAGAGGCAACGAGAAGCAGCTGCCTCCAATTGAAGGTCAACCCAATAAACACCACATAGAAATAGACCAACTAGAAATAACATAGAAATACACTAACATAGAACATAACCCAAACAACCCCGAAACACCCTAAACAAACACCCCCTGCCACGTCCTGACCAAACTACAATAACAAACAGCCCCTTTACTGGTCAGGATGTGACAATAGCACAACAATGCACAGTTCTTATTTTCAAGATTTGGACATTAATTTGCTTTCCAAAGCTAATAAACATGTAGAAATGTGAGCAGCATTTTGTATTCCTAGTTGAATTAGTTAGGGAGCGTAAAAAAAGTACAAACTTTTCTTAAATTCGAATTTCAATAGCTCCTTGGTCATGTGACCTACTGACCTCGAACAAGGTTCAGAATGTACACTTAGTGGGCATACATATTGCACACCATTTAGTTTGTCCATTTTCATCTCACACATTTTTTTCAAAAGATCTATTTTCAATAGCTCCTTGGTCATGTGACCTACTGGACTCAAACGAGGTGCAGAATGTCCACCGACTACCCTTCTATATTGCACACCCTTTAGCTTGTCAATTTTCATCTCACACAATTTTACATGAATTTTGTCATCTTTAGAATTCCAATAGCTCCTTGGTCATGTGACCTACTGACCTCTAACAATGTTCAGAATGTACAATCAGTGGGCCTACACATTGCGCACCCTTTAGTTTGTCCATTTTCATCTCACACGATTTTACATGAATTTTGTCATCTTTAGAATTTCAATAGAACCTTGGTCATGTCACCTACTGACCTCAAACTACTTTCAGAATGTCCACGGACTGGTGGAGACGGGCACTGCGAGGCGTCCAGTGCGGTAACGTGACCTATCCCGGAGAAGCTGGCGGGAGCCCCGGGGAGAGTTCTCTTTTCTCTGTGAAGGGCAGGGCGCCCTGGAAACCCCGAGAGAGGGACCCAAGCCCTGGAAAGCGTTGTGATTTCGGCGGTGTCTGGTGAGCTCTCGCTGGCCCTTGAAAATCCGGGGGCCATACACATATCTGCAGCAGGTGTCCAAGGTGAACAGCCTCTGGCATGTTATAACAATGTTGGTAAGGGAAGTTGGCAAGTCAGATATGTAACTTCGGAATAAGGATTGGCTGTAAGGGTCGGGTCGGTCAGTCGGCTGGGGTGTGAAGCAGGGCTGGGATTGAGCCGTGACTGGGCGAGCAGTCGCTCCGTCGCCCTCCTCTCGCCACCTTTGGAAGTTCGTGGTGCGGCCCATCTCGTGGTGTGTGGTGTTGCAAGGGGCTGTATGAGGGGGTTTGTCGGGGTGGTGTCTGTCGGCGGGCCGAAGGCGGACCGGTGGGGGGTTGGGGTAGTGGAGATGGCATGTGCCTTACCATTAGCTGACACAACCAGGCCTCAGGCTTGCCTGAGTGCGGGCCACCACACATTGTAGGTGGGTAGAGACTAAACCCAGTGATAGGGCATTGCATAGGTCTGGCTCATGCCCTACAAAGTGGGGAGAGGTATCTCCAGCTTGTCTGGAGAGGGAGGCCTACATCTGATGTGGGTAGTACCATCCACGCCCATTGATTTTCTGCGGAGCCATAAAATGGACGGGAGAAGCATAGGTTCCTGCTGGGCATGGATCACTGAATGTCAACTTGATGAAATTCAAAGGAGCATACCCACCTGTAGTAATCCTGCTCAGTAGGAGAGGAACCGCAGGTTCAGACATTTGGTGTATGTACTTGGCTGAGGAGCCAATGGTGCGAAGCTATCATCTGTGAGATTATGACTGAACGCCTCTAAGTCAGAATCCCCCCTAAACGTAACGATAACGTAGCGCAGCAGATCTTCGGTTGGCCCGGGATAGCATGCCTCTTTTGGCAGGTGAGTAGAGCCGTTCGTGAGGGGGTTGGGGTGCGGCCGGATGAGTTGCCGCCCCTCTCCTGATGCGTACCACATGTTTGTGGGGAACCTGGTGCTAAATCACTTGTAGATTACCTGACTCTGGGTCAATATGTTGTACGTAGCAGAGCAGCTCACTCACTGCGATCTATTGAAAGTCAGCCCTCAATCCAAGCTTTTGTTGGGGACAGAAGGCGTCTTCCTCGATAATAATCCTTCTTTACTTACAGGTTACCAGGTGCACGCAGAAGGGCCAGGGGCCAGAGGCCAAACACAGAGCGTGAGAGAGCCCAGGCAGGTGGGTAGAAGATGTAAGACATTGATATTGGGCTCTGGATAGCTGGGAGGCTACGTGATGGTCGCCCAGCCACCCGGGCCTGTCCTCTTGTGGGACTGTGAGTCAGGTTGGGACTTGATGTGGAAGTCAAAGGGTCACCAGGTGCACGAGGAGGCCTCCCCCAATGCGGGGGGCACTCAGAGTCAGAGCAGGGGCAGCCGGAGTAGGGACTTAGTCTCTGAGCAGAAAACAGGTGCACAGAACCTGTTTCGGGTTACCAGGTGCACGTGGTTCCTGACAGTGGGACTATAGACGTTTTAGTAATTCCAGGGAGTAAGCTATACTCTATGGCCAAAGGAGAGGGGTGTTGACGGGGTAGGGAGAGTAGGTGTGGAGGCCTGAAGGTCTGTAGTTCCAGGGAGTAAGCCTAGAGGCCAGGAGTCAGAGGTCACCAGGTCAATGGGGGCCTGCCTGGAGGTTAGGAAGGCCCCAGGGAGAAGGCCAAAGTGAATAGGTGTGTGAGTGACACAGTCTTTCAGGGGGGCAGAGCCGGCAAATTCATGTAAAATCATATGAGAAAATTGACAGACAAAAGGGGGTGCAATTTGTAGGCCCACTTAGGTGTACATTCTGAACCTTGTTTGAGGTCAGTAGATCACATGATCAATGAGCTATTGAAATTCTAAAGTTTACAAAATGTATGTATAATCATGAGAGATGAAAATGGACAAACTAAAGGGTGTGCGGTATAGAAGGGTAGTCAGTGGACATTGTTTGAGTCCAGTAGGTCGCATGACCAAGGAGCTATTGAAATTAGAAACATTGAAAAACATAGAAAATTCATGTAAAATTGTGTGAGATGAAAATGGACAAACAAAAGGTTGTGCTACATATAAGGCTACTCGGACATAAGACTAAGGAGCTATTGAAATCTGAAAGTTTGAAAAATGTATGTAAAGTCTCATGAGATGCAAATGGACAAACAAAGGCTGTGAAATGTGTAGGCCCGCTCAGTGTACATTATGAACCTTGTTTGAGGTCTGTGGGTCACATGACCAAGGTGTTATTGAATTTCAAAAACGTTAATAAATAATTGAAAATAGTGCGAGACGTAAAATCGACAAAACAAAGTGTGTGCAATGTGTGTCTATGCCTTTGGGTTAGCTAGAACCAGTATTGAAAGTTTTAGGAGTAATGGTTAAAGAGCTATTGACATTTGAAAAAGTAGATTTGTCACTATGTTGGTGGTCCCTAACTGCTGTTGTAAGGAAAACTACAGGCGAATATCAGTTGAATATCCAACCTGAATCTGTCTTTACCTCGGTCTAAAGCAAGGGGCTATTAGCAGCACACAAGTTGACTACAAATGCATGCTGGCATGCCCTGAGCTCGTGAAGTGAGTGCTATTGGAGTGCTACTGGAGCGAAATTGGAGCAGGTAAGAAAGCCGATGCTCTAGCCTTTGGCTCCACACTCCAGTCAAATTGGGGCATGCTCAGCTCCAGCTCTGCTCACATACTCTGTTCACCGGACAGGTTTCTACCGTCAACCCACATGAAATAGTGGAGGATAGTGGATGTGTCATGCACACTTTGCAGCATGTTTTGCTGGAAATAAAATGGTTTGGTATTTTGTCAATATGAATGACCTCGTATCGATGTGCTACTTCATTTCTTAAAGGCTGACTACACTGCAAAATCAATTTTGAAATCTATGTTATTCGTCCGTCTGCGTTTCCAAGGGCTAAAATATAATTCAGTTCTATTTCTGATGCAGATCGCGCTGCAAGTCCTGCCTCTCCCATCTCCTCATTGGTTTATAGAAGCAGGTACCCACGTGCCATCTCCTCATTGGTTATACCCACGTGGGTGACTGAAAGACGAACGAAGTCAGTGGCGGTAATGCACCTAATTTATGGAAGTTGCCAATCGCAATATAAAGTCAAGAGAAGAAAAAGCCTGGAAGGAGGAGAGATGACTAGAAACGATTCGGTTGACCGTTATATGTGTGGATTAATTGCCGGAGTAGAGGACCTTGTGCATTTCAGGTAAAATAACAACTCAATGTTAATATCCCAGGACAAATTAGCTAGCAACAGCAAGCTAGCTAAAAAGGACAAATTAGCTATCAAGTGGTAAGCTAGCTAGCTAAATTGCCATAAATGTTTAATGCTTTTCGACCTGTCCCCAAATTAATTTAATTGGTTCAGAGTTTGTTTAGATATTTTAACCTGCGTGTTGTGATCACATTTGGTGTGGGGGGACAAAATACATTGATGCACGCTGGCGCACAATGGGGCACGCGCGCAGCCGGTTTGGGTTCCGTGTTATAATAAATGTTTTGACAAAGAGTCAAACATGCCTTTTCCCTCGACGAATATGAAACCCACCAGATCAGGTATTTTATCATATGGAACATTAATTGCAGAATGCTGACACTTTTTTAAACATTTAGTGTGTTTTTTCAGACCCAGATACTACATTGATAGTGTTTTTTAGTCAAGGAATTAGGTTTAGGCTAAACCGGCTCCTAGAATTTTGGGCAAAGTTGATTCATTCAAAGGCATGAGTTGCACATTCATCTCGAGGTAGAATACTTTCCTAATATATTTTCTCTCAAAAGATGCATTCAAGATGAAAGTTGTGCCACCAATGAAAAATGAAGAAGTAAGTAAACTTAGTTTGGTGTGACACAGATAAAAAAACAATACTATGTGATGTGACATGGAGCTGGTGGGTTGTAGGGGAATAAAACTGCAAAGTGGAAAAGTCAAAGTGGACTCAGAGGCTATGCAAAAAGATATGAAGCTGCAAGAAAACAAAACAACATTTGAAACCTAACGCAAAGCCTTTCAAGAATTGCAGGTATGTACCACAGTACCAGTACATGTTAAGGTATAGGCCTATATTGAAATGACAGAGTGAAAATGCTACAGTCCTTTAAAAAAGTGTATTATTATTGTTATCGTATTTTCCTTTATCTTTCCGTTCGGAAATGAAAGCCTCACTATTAAACTAGAAGATCAGAGCAGTGAGAATGATGATCCGCAGAACAGGTATGTATTTGATTACAACATGATACTTTCACTATAGATTGTATGATCATTCTGCTTTTATCTGGCGCGTTTATTTCTCGAACAGAAACAATGCAACATGGAACATAAGTCATATACTGAAAGATACGTTTGAAAGATTAGCGGAGAAAGTCCATCTACATAAGTAAAACATGCCGTCTTGTCAGCCTGTGTACATGCTAGTACCTAAATACAAAATGAGGACATGTTGTGGTCTACGTTGTCCTCAAACTAACCTATGTTCTCTTAGAGAAAAAACCCATCACATGTTCATGGACAGAAGATCAAATATTTTTTGTCACATGTGCCGAATACAACTGGTGTAAACCTTATCGTGAAATGCTTACTTACAAGCCTTAGCCCTTAACCAACAATGTCCGGGGGTACAGGTTAGTCGAGGTAGTAATCGCTGTTCTGATATCCTGAAGCTCTTTTCGGTCTTAAGAGAAGGTAGCAGAAGCATTATGTACAAAATAAGTTACAAACAATGAGAAAAAACACACATAATAGCATAATCGGTTAGGAGCCTGTAAAACGGCAGCCATCCCCTCCAGCATCATTATCACAGTGAAAGTACTCAGGTGAATATTAATATTTCCTGTTCTTTTGATTATTTGTTATCTACATGAATAAAGCACGTATGGTTACATGATGCTAGTGAAATGTGTTTATTTAATGAACTGTTATAGAGGATGAATGCTGCCTTTAAGAGCCTACGTATTCAAGCAGAAACTGACCGCCATGAGATGCTGAAAGGTATGTGTACTTGAAATACTGTATATAATCATCAATGCACTTGTGTTGTTATGAACATAACACTAGGCAATGTACACAGTATTTACAAACAGAGCAACAACTCCTTTGGTGTGAACATTTCACACAGTCAAAGAGGGTTTGTAAGAATTGAATGATCTAAAGGAGAAGTTTGAGGAAGAATTCAGCATGAAACAAGAAGAGATTGGTCAATAACTGACTCAATCAACATGAGTAGAGTAATGGGCACCGTCTTGCTGAGTGTTTCCCAAAACACACATTTTTGGAAACCTCTTGTTGTCACACACAATATGAACAGTATGTAGACTATTCAAACTGAAGATATCTCATACACGTTGTGATACAGATGAAAAGGAAGAACAAAAAAGAAAGACTTCAGTAAATCCTGTTCAACCTCTATGAAAGCCAAGAGAGTTGCAAAAGTTTACAAGAGGCAGCAAGTAAGATTGGCACTTGAAAAAAATCTAATTTATTTTGATTTTGTTCATTGATTAGGCCTAGGTGTGAACTTTTCCATAAATTCCATGCATTTTACTGAAAGTGTAACTTCAAGCATGGTAGCTGCATCATAACTGCTTTACTCCTGTAAAATTTCATGATTTACGACAAAAATCCTATTTTTTTTGACAGAGCAACATCAGGAAGGCCTTCAAAGTTCCAAACAAGAACAAGAATCCCTGTTAGAGTCTGCAAAGTGCCGAACAGCTCAATAAAGACTTTGAAGTTAGTATGTTATCTTGTACTCCAATATGCTGATGAAGATAATATTCAGAACACAGGTTATGCAATTCATCATGCATATTCCAAGGGGGCGTATGTTTAATTTTACATTCTATATTGTTATTTAGCTTTATGTGGCTGTGGACAGAACATAATGAGACAATGGAAAACATGCATTGTTACTTATTTGTATTTAGCTTGTATGCAACCAGAGATTAAACATCAGTTTTGTTTTCTCGGAGAGATTAAAGAAAAGAAAGACAGCCAGCTACAACTCCTTGAAGATGAACTGGTAAAGATTATACTGTGTTTTGTGAACTCAAATTGGCACTTCCCTCTCATAAATGTCATGCCTAGTCCATGTAGTGAGGTTAATGAAAGAGCAATTATTTAAATCTTGCCTTTAGGATGTCAAAACAAAATCCATACAGTCACAAAGTTGTTGAGACCAGAACATCAGAACTCACCACAGAGTTTGAGATGAAACATGCTGAAATTCACTAATTCAAGGTGAGATGATGACCGTTGTGTAGATACATTTGTAGTGCTACTTATTCAGAAGGATATTGTTTGCTTAAATCTTATTAATGTGTTGTACCCTTCTAGAATAAAGTCTGCTGAAAACAATTTACTGGAAAAGGCTCTTGAAAAGGCTGAAACGATGCAAAACTATTTGAAGGAAAAAGCCAATATGACTGAGGTTTGATTCTATTAATTGTATTTTCCTAGCACAATATTGGCCTCAATTTTTTGTTTGACACCTGTACATGCATGCGTCCAGGAAAGAGATTGTTCATATGTTCTCTCCCACAGAGGAAAATACAAGAGATTGAGGGGCAGTTATCTGCTGCAATGAGAAGAGATGAAAAATCCATCAAGGAAAAAGATAATCTAAAGACAGACATTGTACAACATGAGTAAGACCTTTGATGTTCAAATATCACTTATACAATAACAGTTTTCCTCCATGTCTCCAATTCTCCATTTAAATAATGCTGAATGTGAACTCTTCCCCAGGGTGAAGTATGAAGAGCTATCAGCAAGTTTCAATCAGCTGCAACTTGAGAACAAGACTATTCTGGAGAAGATGCAGAATGAATCCTCAGAGGCAACCCTTCTTGTAGCACGACTAAAAGTCTGTATGAATTGAACATGTGTTGCTATATGTATAGAATAATACAGAATAATTTAGCAGTTTTCTGATCATTTATGGTATTGTGTTGTTATGGGAATATTTTCTCTCATTCAGGAGAGGGAGGCAAAATAGATGAAGATGAAGGAAATTGAAAGACTCCAGGAGGAAAACCATCAATTATGGTCAGAGTTGATTGTTAATATTTAATATGCTGCTATTAATATGCTGCTATTTTTATTGACTTGGCCAAAGATTTTGATATGGTAGACCATTCCATTGTTGTAGGCCGGCTAAGGAGTATTGGTGTCTCTGAGGGGTCTTTGGCCTGGTTTGCTAACTACCTTTCTCAAAGAGTGCAGTGTATAAAGTCAGAAAATCTGCTGTCTCAGCCACTGCCTGTCACCAAGGGAGTACCCCAAGGCTCAATCCTAGGCCCCACACTCTTCTCAAGTTACATCAACACCATAGCTCAGGCAGTAGGAAGCTCTCTCATCCATTTATATGCAAATGATACAGTCTTATACTTAGCTGGCCCCTCCCCGGATTTTGTGTTAAATGCTCTACAACAAAGCTTTCTTAGTGTCCAACAAGCTTTCTCTACCTTAACCTTGTTCTGAACACCTCCAAAACAAAGGTCATGTGGTTCGGTAAGAAGAATGACCCTCTTCCCACAGGTGTTATTACTACCTCTGAGGGTTTAGAGCTTGAGGTAGTCACCTCATACAAGTACTTGGGAGTATGACTGGACGGTGCACTGTCCTGCCACCAGCATATATCAAAACTACAGGCAAAAGTTAAATCTAGACTTGGTTCCCTATCGAAATCGCTCCTCTTTCACCCCAGCTGCCAAATTAATCCAGATTCAGATGACCAGCCTACCCATGCTAGATTACGGAGACATAATTTATAAATCGGCAGGTAAGGGTGCTCTCGAGCGGCTAGATGTCCTTTACCATCCGACCATCAGATTTGCTAACAATGCTCCTTATAGGATACATCACTGCACTCTATACTCCTCTGTAAACTGGTCATCTCTGTATACCCATCGCAAGACCCACTGGTTGATGCTTATTTATAAAACCCTCTTAGGCTTCACTCCCCCCTATCTGAGATATCTACTTGCAGCCCTCAACCTCCACATACAACACCCGTTCTGCCAGTCACATTCTGTTAAACGTCCCCAAAGGACACACATCCCCGGGTCGCTCCTCTTTTCAGTTCGCTGCAGCTAGCGACTGGAACAAGTGGCAACAAACACTCAAACGGACAGTTTTATCTCAATCTCTTCATTCAAAGACTCAATCATGGACACTCTCTCTGACAGTTGTGGCTGCTTTGTGTGATGTATTGTTGTCTCTACCTTCTTGACCTTTATGCTGTTGACTGTGCCCAATAATGTTTGTACCATGTTTTTGTGCTGCTACCATGTTGTGTTCCTACCATGCTGTGATGTAATGTGTTGCTGCCTTGCTATGTTGTTGTCTCAGGTTTCTCTTTATCCAGTGTTGTGTTGACTCTCTTGTTGTGATGTGTGTTTTGTCCTATATTTATATTTTATTTTGTTTTTTATGCCAGGCCCCCGTCCCCGCAGGAGGCCATTTGCCTTTTGGCAGGCCGTCATTCTCAATAACAATTGCAATGCAGCAAGATACTATTTATGTTAGCTGGTCCGCTTCCGTGTTGTGCGGGATTATTTCTATTGTGACGGCTCATGTTTGTGTCGGCGCTATTTTACGCCGTGTGTATTTTCTCCCCTGTGTTTGGGAGTATTTTGTTTGATGAGTGAGTGTACATTAAATACGCCACTACCCTGTGCTCGCTGCTTCCTGTGCCTCATTCCTTCACCACGACTGCCAATCCGTTACAAGGTTGGAGTCATTAAAACAAGTTTTCAACCAATCCACAAATTTCTTATTAAAAAACTATAGTTTTGACAAGTCGGTTAGGACATCTAAAATGACTTTGTGCATAACACAAGTAATTTTTCCAACAATTGTTTACAGACAGATTATTTCACTTATAATTCACTGTATCACAATTCCAGTGGTTCAGAAGTTCACATACACTAAGTTGACTGTGCCTTTAAACAGCTTGGAAAATTCCAGAAAATTATGTCATGGCTTTGGAAGCTTCTGATAGGCTAATTGACATCATTTGAGTCAATTGGAGGTGTATATGTAAACTTCTGACCCACTGGAATTGTGATACTGTGAATTATAAGTGAAATAATCTGTCTGTAACAAATTGTTGGAAAAATTACTTGTGTCATGGACAAAGTAGATGTCCTAACCGACTTGCCGAAACTATAGTTTGTTAACAAGAAATTTGTGTAGTGGTTGAAAAAACAGTTTATTGACTCCAACCTAAGTGTATGTAAACTTCCGACTTCAACTGTAACCTGATCCCTGCAGGTACAGGAAGTACAGCTTCGAGCTACAGAGGCCATCAAGAGTAAGGAAGATGCTGAAGTCAAATGTCAGAACAAGGCAGCAGACATGGTTGCCGTGACAGAAAGCACAAGGTTAAGTTCTCTGTTGGTATCAGAACCACTATGACAAAATGGTTGACGAGAAAGATGCAGAGCTTGATGAGAAGAAGAGGAAAGACATGGAGGCAGCTGTTAATAGAACATCACTGGTATGATACATGATAGTATATGAATTAACATGTCATTGTATTAACTGGGAGTATTTCAGTAGGGTGTTATAGCTCTGCTTCTTTTCTGATTTTTCCTCAGGAATTGGATCTGTCACAGGAACAACTGGAGAAAGAAATGAAGGAGAGGGTAAGTCCCCTGCCATCCACCATGCTGACAAAGCTGTGTCAAGTGACAAATGTTGTCTATTGACTCAGTTGTGATGTCATGTTGTGTTGTAGGAAAGCTGACTACAGGAGATTACAGGCCTGGAAAAAGAGACGGCGTGTCAGAAAATGAGCAGGCAACTGGAGACACAGGATAAACAGGTACATATTCAGATATCAGAGCATTACAACAACACTTAGTGTTGTTTAAAAGTGTCTGACAAAACTATTGTTTTTCCCCAACAAAAAAATATTTGCAAATGAGCTAGCTGCCTGAGTCAAAGTCCATAGAAGTTACAGTGGGGGAAAAAAGTATTTGATCCCCTGCTGATTTTGTACGTTTGCCCATTTACAAAGAAATGATCAGTCTATAATTTTAATAGTAGGTTTATTTGAACAGTGAGAGACAGAATAACAACAAAAAAATCCAGAAAAATGTAAAAAATGTAATAAAATTATTTGCATTTTAATGAGGGAAATAAGTATTTGACCCCACTGCAAAACATGACTTAGTACTTGGTGGCAAAACCCTTGTTGGCAATCAGAGGTCAGACGTTTCTTGTAGTTGGCCACCAGGTTTGCACACATCTCAGGAGGGATTTTGTCCCACTCCTCTTTGCAGATCTTCTCCAAGTCATTAAGGTTTCGAGGCTGACGTTTGGCAACTCGAACCTTCAGCTCCCTCCACAGATTTTCTATGGGATTAAGGCTAGGCCACTCCAGGACCTTAATGTGCTTCTTCTTGAGCCACTCCTTTGTTGCCTTGGCCGTGTGTTTTGGGTCATTGTCATGTTTTGGGTCATTGTCATAGCCATCCATGACCCATTTTCAATGCCCTGGCTGAGGGAAGAAGGTTTTCACCCAAGATTTGACGGTACATGGCCCCGTCCATCGTCCCTTTGATGCGGTGAAGTTGTCCTGTCCCCTTAGCAGAAAAACACCCCCAAAGCATAATGTTTCCACCTCCATGTTTGACGGTGGAGATGGTGTTCTTGGGGTCATAGGCAGCATTCCTCCTTCTCCAAACACGTTGAGTTGATGTCAAAGAGCTCCATTTTGGTCTCATCTGACCACAACACTTTCACCCAGTTGTCCTCTGAGTCATTCAGATGTTCAT
Organism: Salmo trutta; assembly: GCF_901001165.1. Taxonomy (NCBI): domain Eukaryota; kingdom Metazoa; phylum Chordata; class Actinopteri; order Salmoniformes; family Salmonidae; genus Salmo; species Salmo trutta. The sequence continues at coordinate 13,111,947 of NC_042970.1, read as the reverse complement.
TGGCAGACTTCAGACGGGCCTGTATATGTATTCTTGAGTAGGGGGACCTTGCGGGCGCTGCAGGATTTCTGTCCTTCACGGCGTAGTGTGTTACCAATTGTTTTCTTGGTGACTATGGTCCCAGCTACCTTGAGATCATTGACGAGATCCTCCCGTGTAGTTCTGGGCTGATTCCTCACCGTTGTCATGACCATTGCAACTCCACGAGGTGAGATCTTGCATGGAGCCTCAGGCCGAGGGATATTGACAGTTATTTTGTGTTTCTTCCATTTGCGAATAATCGCACCAACTGTTGTCACCTTCTCATCAAGCTGCTTGGCGATGGTCTTGTAGCCCATTCCAGCCTTGTGTAGGTCTACAATCTTGTCCCTGACATCCTTGGAGAGCTCTTTGGTCTTGTGTGTGGCTCAGTTGGTAGAGCATGGTGTTTGCAATGCCAGGGTTGTGGGTTCGATTCCCACGGGGGACCAGTACGGAGAAAAAATTTATGAAATGTATGCATTCACTACTGTAAGTCGCTCTGGATAAGAACGTCTGCTAAATGACTAAAATGTAAATGATTGCTTCTGTGGACAGGTATCTTTTTTACAGGTAACAAGCTGCGGTTAGGAGCACTCACTTTAAGCTCACTACCTGTATAAAAGACACCTGGGAGCCAGAAATCTTTCTCATTGAGAGGGGGTCAAATACTTATTCCCCTCAGTAAAATGCAAATCAATTTATAACATTTTTGACATGCATTTTTTTCTGGATATTTTTGTTGTTATTCTGTCTCTCACTGTTCAAATAAACCTACCATTAAAATTATAGACTGATCCTTTCTTTGTCAGTGGGCAAACGTACAAAATCAGCAGGGGATCAAATACTTTTTCCCCCACTGTAGGTGTTCTGAAACACTCAGCCACGATGCCTAAGGACAGTCACACAAAGCCTCTGTAACCCAATCCCAAAGCTCAGACAAAAGAGATGCTGTGACTCCAAACATTAATGTAAGTGATCATGAACGTCTTAAAAATGATTGGGTTCTTTCTGGTCAAAAGCTTTCTGAGATGTTTCTCCATTACATCCCTGTGCATGATCACTGTATAATACCTCAGATTAACTGATATATTTTTGATGTGTCACAGGAAATGGAAAGCGAAGCCCCAAGAACGTCGTCTTGGAGCTTCATGACTACAGTTAGAGCAACACCGCAAATGAAGGTATTGGAATCGGTTGATTATTTTGTGTGTTTTATTTATAATGTAGGCTGTTCTATCATCAATGAGCTATATGTTGTATGATCACTGTAGAATTTATTAGATTAACTGGAGTGGTATGTTTGTGTCAAAGGAAAGCAAAGCTCTCAAAACTCCATCTTGGCGTTCCCCTAGTACAGCTGGCGCAACACCACGGATTAAGGTGGGGCTAGATTTTTTTATGTGTAGTATTCACTAACTGTGTTTTATTTGTTGACCGTGACATGTGTACCATTCCCCCAGAGGATTCTCTCCATCCTATTTCTCTGTGATTGAGTGATTTTCTCCAGTCTTACAGAATCAGAACTCCTCCGTCCGCTGGGAAGTCTGTGTCCTGGGGGAAGAGCATAATGGAGCTTGACCCCAAGTCTGACAGCTCTGAACATGAAGATTTATATGGTCGATCTAATGAACACACTGCTTTAACCTCTTACATCTAGACGTTCCGATAGCGGAACACCACTCCAATATCCAATGATAGGGCGTGGCGCGAAATACAAACTCCTCGAAAATCCAAAAACTTCAATTTTTCAAACATATGACTATTTTACACCATTTTAAAGACAAGACTCTCCTTTATCTAACCACACTGTCTGATTTCAAAAAGGCTTTACAATGAAAGCAAAGCATTAGATTATGTCAGCAGAGTACCCAGCCAGAAATAATCAGACACCCATTTTTCAAGCTAGCATATAATGTCACAAAAACCAAAACCACAGCTAAATGCAGCACTAACCTTTGATGATCTTCATCAGATGACACTCCTAGGACATTATGCTATACAATACATGCATGTTTTGTTCAATCAAGTACGTATTTATATAAAAAACCAGCTTTTTACATTAGCATGTGACGTTCATAACTAGCATTCCCACCGAACACTTCCAGTGAATTTACTAAATTACTCACGATAAACGTTCACAAAAAACATAACAATTATTTTAAGAATTATAGATACAGAACTCCTTTATGCAATCGCGGTGTCCGATTTTAAAATAGCTTTTCGGTGAAAGCACATTTTGCAATATTCTGAGTAGATAGCCCGGCCATCACAGGCTAGCTATTTTGACACCCACCAAGTTTGGTACTCACCAAACTCAGATTTACTATAAGAAAAATTGGATTACCTTTGCTGTTCTTCGTCAGAATGCACTCCCAGGACTTCTACTTCAACAACAAATGTTGGTTTGGTTCCAAATAATCCATAGTTATATCCAAATAGCGGCGTTTTGTTCGTGCGTTCAAGACAAAATCCGAAGGGTAACGAAGGGTGACGCGCGGACGCGTATCGTGACAAAAAATGTTAAAATATTCCATTACCGTACTTCGAAGCATGTCAAACGCTGTTTAAAATCAATTTTTATGTGATTTTTCCCGTAAAATAGCGATAATTTTCCAACCGGGCGACGTTGTTTTCGTTCAAAGACTGAAAATGTAAAATGGACCCTTCACGTGCACGCGCGCACCCGTCTCATTGTTCTCAGATTGACCACTATCCAAATGCGCTACTGTTTTTCAGCCAGGGACTGCAGAATCATCATTCAACATTCTGGCGCCTTCTGAGTGCCTATGTGAGCCTTAGAAAATGTCACGTTACAGCAGAGATCCTCTGTTTTCCATAAAGAGGCTATAGAAGGCCAAGAAATGGTCAGAGGGCACTTCCTGTATGCAATCTTCTCAGGTTTTGGCCTGCCATATGAGTTCTGTTATACTCACAGACACCATTCAAACAGTTTTAGAAACTGTATGGAGTTTTCTATCCAAATCAAACAATTATATGCATATTCTAGTTTCTGGGCAGGAGTAATAACCAGATTAAATCGGTACGTTTTTTATCCGGCCGTGAAAATACTATTACTACCAAATAAAATTATTTGGTAGTAATTTGACATACATAATATACACTGACTGTAAAACACATTAAGAACATCTGCTCTTTCCATGACATTGACTGACCAGGTAAATCCAGGTGAAAGCTACGATCCCTTATTGTCACTTGTTAAATCCACTTCAATCAGTGTAGATGAATGGGAGGAGACAGGTTAACGAAGGATTTTTAAGTCTTGAGACAATTGAGACGTGGATTGTGCCTTTCAGAGGAACAAGAAAACAAATGTAAGTGCCTTTGAACGGGTTATGGTAGTAGGTGCCAGGCACACCGGTTTGTGTCAAGAACTGCGACGCTGCTGCTTTTTGGGGGGGGGGGCCTATTGGCTAGGTTTGACTTTACAATTGATAAAGTGAAGTTAAAGAAGAGATTTGAGGTAAAAAATCATAAACAATAGGCTGAAATGAATGAGAAGTAGAGGCCTCATAGCCTTGGGAGAGCTCTCGTTCTTCAGTTAAGATCTCCAGGTGGAACTGTGATGGCTGGGACACACGTAGATGGTTGTCAAAATCCATCATATCAAATCAAAATCAAATTGTATTGGTCACATACACATGTTTAGCAGATGTTATTGTGGGTGTAGCGAAATGCTTGTAATGCTCAGTAGTTGCCATAGTAGGATTATAGATTTGTGAACCATCATGGAGTCCTCCAGAAATGACTAGTGTGTTGTCTGCTGCTTGGGATCGACCCACTGAAATGCGTTGAGTAGAGTTAGAAAACTAATGTGACATACACTACAGTAGCACAAATGTGTCAGCTTGTAATACAATATTCATAAATGTATGAAACAATAATGAAATGTAAATAATAACTCCCAACTGTGTGCGTACAGTGTTGACCAACATTATCTTTATTTCTCTCAGACTGTTTGTTCTAATATTGAAACAGCAGAAGCCTGTACTTGTCCTGTTTTTTTTCACAGTCACAAAGGATACCATACAAATAAGTCACAACCCACGTTTTGACATTTTATTCAGGTAGGCCTGCTGTGTATAATACCCTTTGTATTAGCAAATGTTACAGCAAATGTGTATTTGACCGAGGTAGATACAACCTAAGAATTGCCCGCTCTTTCAGCCCACTAAAGAATTAGCATCATAATAGTATAAGAATATTTCAAAGATAAATACACATAACAGAGACAGGGGACAAGACGTCAATAGAGTAATAACGATTAATGGAAATAGTGTTTTTTTCTGTAATAGGGAATTATCAATGGAAATAGTTGGTTTTTAGTTCAACATCTGTTAGGAATGTCAGTCCTGAACTTATGGTGTAGCACGTTCTCACTGGTCCAACCTGAAATAGGATAGAGTTTTATTGCAAGGAATTCTAATTGGTCAGCCACGGGCTAGGGCTAGGTTATAAACTATATCCTGTCCCTCTGTTCACTGGAGAGAAACACAGGAGAGAGTCTCAGGAGAGCATCACTGATGACAGGGGAGAATGACCATTTACTAGTGTGCACCCCGCTAACTAGCTAGCCATTTCACATCGGTTACAGCAGCATGGTCTCCCATTTTGATTGGAGACGTGTTCAGGATGTAGTTTAGTTCATTCTGGACTAGCTGGCGTGGCTCACCATATCTCGCTTTCAGGGCCTGGAGAGCAGCAGTGTATGGTGTTGCGGAGGGCATAAAGGATTTGGCCAGCTTGTATGTACTGGGAAACCGCAAGTGATCCATCAGTACTTGGTATTTGTAGCGTTCTGACAGATGACTGTGAATACCCAGTAGGCTCTCCAATGCCATTTCCAAAAGGACAAAATCACTCTCATTTCCGCTGTCAAAGTATGGCAGTTTGGGTCTGGGAATTCCATAGGCAGTTTCATGATGTTAGGTCACTCTTCTGGTTGCGTGAAGGATAAACCCGGGACTGCTGATGAGCTCACTGTGGCCTCATTGGGCCTGTCCACTACTGTCCCAGACCCTCCATTGGTGGCAGCCTGAATTGGTTGAGAGCCCTCCCACCTGATGGTTGATGACTGGCCTGGCCCAGGCCCTGGATGAGAGGAACGATTTGCCGTGGTTGGTAATTGGCGGAAAGGCGAAGGAGTGGTGCTTTGTCTAGATGGAGGAGGAATGCTAACTTGTGTCATTGGCATAGAGGGCATTGGCGGAGTGGCTTGTCCCCCGTGCTCCATGTTGGCTGTTTGTTCCTCTCCAGGAAGGATGAGACCATCCGTGCCTCCTCCAATTCCCTGCTGGCTTGACGGTGCCGTCGCTGCTGTGCCAGCTCCTTGGCATTGAATTCCCGTTCCTGTAGCGCTCTACGGGCCTGCACATCCAATAGGTGACACTGTTCATCAGCCTGTCGTTCCTCCTCAATCTGACGCTCAATTTCCTCCAACGCTAGTAGTTTCATCCTCTCTCGTAGGACAGCGGTCTGTGAATCACTGAGGGCTAGTGAATGGCGGCTGCCATGGCCACTTCCAAAGGGGTATCCACTGGTCGAACTCTCACTCCATGTAGAGTGATGATTTCCCATTACTTAAGGGGTGAGCGGAGCCTGCCTCAGGAAGCTGGTTGACCTGTGCTGTGGGAGTTACCTCCTCCATGGGTTCTTCCTGTAGACCACTTTCCCATCCCAAAGCAGTTTCTGGTCCTTGGCTCAGAGGGGATGGTTGATGGCTGAAACGTACAGTTGATCCATCGCCACTTTGAGCTCTGGTGGGCTTGCCCTTTGATGTGGGAAACGCCACCACACAATCCTTAAGATAACCAATTCTTCCCTCTCCTCCCTTTCCTTTTCACCTGTCTTTGGTTCAGTCTTCATCCGGCTCGAAGAACCATTGAAGACTAGTGGAATCTGTGTGGGTAGCTGGACAGGTAGGATGACTGACAGTGAAGGTGAACAGGTGGTCACGGGTCAGGTGACAGAGGAATGGATGAGACTGAGGCAGGAATTCCTTTAATCATAAAGGAAGTCTGTGCTGCATAACAAAGGAAACAGAATAACATGTATCCAATCAAATTCATAATCAAAGATCAAATCATAACAATCATTCATTATTAACATAATGAGGTAATTCAGAAATTCAGTTCAATAAGGAACCATCCTTGAGTCATTTAGGCTCGTAACTATTCATCATAATCATGAGAAGAATAATACAAATAATTAAATCAGTGATCGGTTATTCAATCGATACTCCCCATTAGTTTGATATCAGAATTGATCAGTTCAGCAAACAATGACATTTCATATTTCACCCTTTCAAGTTTGTCTTCGTATGTACATGTAATTTCATTCCATATTAACCATATATCGATGGCATAATTGGTCTGTGATGATCTGTAGGGCCGTGATCATTGACCATTTACATTACATAATAGGTTTGAAGCGTGCGCTCCAAGCCGCGCTCTGCGGTATTAACTATAAACAATAACTGATGGCCCGCTCTCCCGATCGCAACAGATAGTTCAGATGAAAGGTAACAGATTCGGTGGACGTACGTGGATTCATCGACGCACAGAACTTCTGGATTAGATGGAGTCAACCCCTTACAGCCCTTTAGGGATAGGGGGCAGTATTGACAATTTTGGAAAAAATGTGCCCATATTAACTCTTACATCTAGACGTTCCGCTAGCGGAACACCTGCTCCAATATCCAATGATGGGCGTGGCGCGAAATACAAAGTCCTTGAAAATCCGAAAACGTCAATTTTTCAAACATATGACTATTTTACACCATTTTAAAGACAAGACTCTCCTTTATCTAACCACACTGTCCGATTTCAAAAAGGCTTTACAGCGAAAGCAAAACATTAGATTATGTCAGCAGAGTACCCAGCCAGAAATAATCAGACACCCATTTTTCAAGCTAGCATATAATGTCACAAAAACCAAAACCACAGCTAAATGCAGCACTAACCTTTGATGATCTTCATCAGATGACACTCCTAGGATATTATGTTATACAATACATGCATGTTTTGTTCAATCAAGTTCATATTTATATCAAAAACCAGCTTTTTACATTAGCATGTGACGTTCAGAACTAGCATACCCCCCGCAAACTTCCGGTGAATTTACTAAATTACTCACGATAAACGTTCACAAAAAACATAACAATTATTTTAAGAATTATAGATACAGAACTCCTTTATGCAATGGCGGTGTCCGATTTTAAAATAGCTTTTTGGTGAAAGTACATTTTGCAATTTTCTGAGTAGATAGTCCGGCCATCATGGCTAGCTATTTTGACACCCACCAAGTTTGGTACTCACCAAACTCAGATTTACTATAAGAAAAATTGGATTACCTTTGCTGTTCTTCGTCAGAATGCACTCCCAGGACTTCTACTTCAATAACAAATGTTGGTTTGGTTCCAAATAATTCATAGTTATATCCAAATAGCGCCGTTTTGTTGTGCGTTCAAGACACTATCCGAAGGGTAACGAAGGGTGACGCCCAGCGCGTTTCGTGACAAAAGAATTCAAAATATTCCATTACCGTACTTCGAAGCATGTCAAACGCTGTTTAAAATCAATTTTTGAAACCATGGAGTCTTCTTGTGCACGCGCGCCCCAGTCTCATTGTTCTCAGATCAACTACTATCCAAATGCGCTACTGTTTTTCGGCCATGGCCTGCAAAGTCATCATTCAACGTTCTGGCGCCTTCTGAGAGCCTATGGGAGCGTTAGAAAATGTCACGTTATACCAGAGATCCCCTGTTTTGTATAGAGATGATCAAGAAGGCCAATAAATGGTCAGAGGGTGCTTCCTGTTTGGAATCTTCTCAGGTTTTGGCCTGCCAAATGAGTTATGTTATACTCACAGACACCATTCAAACAGATTTAGAAACTTTGGAGTGTTTTCTATCCAGAGCTAATAATTATATGCATATTCTAGTTTCTGGGCAGGAGTAATAATCAGATTAAATCGGGTACGTTTTTTATCCGGCCGTGAAAATACCGCCCCCTATCCATAACAAGTTAAACAGCCTCCTACTCAAACTCAGAAGCTAGGATATGCATATTGTTAGTAGTTTGGTCCCATTCTTCAGACAGACGTGATAATAAGTGTGCATTTGCCTTGTCTAGCTCATTGCCTTGTTTATGAAAACTTGACAATATAAAAAAATTCCCAAAAGAACAATCGCAGATAAATCAAGCAAGCAAACAGATATGCATTTCAGCACAATCTTTATATCCACAAAATTAATATTACATACTGTAAAATGTCTCATATCAGCCTAAAGTGCTGTAAACACAAAATAAATATGATTACATATGAACTGCATATGCTTATTTGTACTGACAAATAAGTTAGATTCACATTATTATATATTGTTTTATCTTAACACATGGTTGAAAAGTCCTACCTTACAACAAGTGCTGTATACATTAAAATATTGCTTTACATTGCAGTACCCTTCCATGGTCTAGGTCAGGGATGCTCAACTACTATTTGGGAAGGTCTGGCCACACACATTTCCTAGGTGGCTGGATGGATATTGTAATTTATTGGGATAGTAACAAACCACCTCACAACACATGGGATCCTAAACTGTTCACACCCCTCTTGTTGGTTTAGAGAACATTTAACAGTTTTAAAGCTCATTTCCTGCAATTCTACACATTTTGCCATGTCTTATGCATGTTCATATGATACTTTAATGACTCCACAAAATCAATGGAGGCCCCCTGGGTGTCGAGGCACCTGGGCAAGTAATCTGGCTATGATAACTATAAGATTTAGATAGCTGGTTAGCCTAACATACATGAGCTAGCTAGTTGATCAACTGGATCAACCTGCATTATTACACACTTGGGGTTCCTTCTCTTAGTAATGAATTTCGTTACAATAAAACTAGAATGGAAAGGTGAGAGGAAAAATCATTCTCTTGGAGCACTCCAGTTGACAGAGTGCATTTAGCTTGGTGGCAGCATCACATTTTAGTGACCTTCTCCACATCCTTCTCCACAATGTTAAACTGAGGGTCTTGGAATCCAGCGTTGTTTGATCCCTTCAGCTTTGACCCAGCCTTTTCATTTATCTCTGGTTCTGATGCCTGCAGAAGACACACAAAGACCACACCGGGAGCCAGTTAACACAGACACAGAACATTTAATACAGCTGTAGGCCTACGGTATGAGAGAGAGAGAGAGTCATGCTCAACATGAGCTCCTGATATATTCATATTTTTTTGTTTTTAGAATGAGATAAACACTCTAATCGAAAAATAATTCCAGACAAGAAGTGATGAACAACAAGTCTATGCATTCAGAATAGAAAAAAAGTAACTTTGCACCTCAAGTTAAGAAGTTTTGACTCTAGCTAGCTAGCTACACAACAAAGACCTAGCCAGCAGGCTAGCAAGCTAGCCAGAAGAAACGAGCTAGAACAAACCTAGCAAGGGGTGTTAATACAACTACATCAAACAACCAAACTGAGTGAGTAAACCAAAAAGGAGCACGGACTAACTTTAAACATATCTTCTGTTTTTTGGTGTGAAGATCTGTCACTCTTTTTGCTGGTTTTTGAACTAAATTAGCGCTAGCTAGCAACAGCAGCAGACAAACACACCGGTTGCTATGGCAACGGGGCAGCAGAACAGAGCAGCAGCTGTAGTAGCAGAGCCCACAGGCATCATGTCCCCACTCCCCTTCAGCGCTGAATCCATTCCCTACCCTCCAGAGGCCAAAAATGACACAACGAGGAAAGCTTTTAAACAGACACTACTAAAGGGGAGGCCAGAAACCCTTTTTGCAGACCTCTACAAAAACAGTGATGTGACATTTTTTTACATTTTAGTCATTTAGCAGACACTCTTATCCAGAGCGACTTACAGTAGTGAATCCATACATTTCATTTATTATTATTATTATTATTTTTTGTACTGGCCCCCCGTGGGAATCAAACCCACAACCCTGGCATTGCAAACACCATGCTCTACCAACTGAGCCACAGGGAAGACTAATTAACAAAATTAGCGTTACATTCAGGTAGTCCCTTCATCCCTGTTTCCAATTTTTATTTTTTACCCCTTTTCCTCCCCAATTGGTAGGTAAAATCTTGTCCCATGTGAGTAATCTCATCTTCCTCACTGACCAGCCAAATGCATGGCGCTCAACAGTGTGCTGTCACTGCCCATCCATAAAGAAAGAGGGAATCTGTAATGGGTGGAAGCTGAAAATCAAAGAGACAGACGACCCTGACAGCACCATGATAACAATCAACCTCTTCAAGACTGGGACTGTCATGGTGCAAGGTAAGATTAGGCTGTTTGAAACAGACTTTCAGACCATTAAGGAGAGAGCGGCGAGCGAGAAGGACACCATCAGTGACTTGCCCTTCCACAAGACAAACTCCACCAGCACCACCCTCACCCCTACTATCCCCACCCAAAAAGGCACATCCAGCACCTCTCTTCCCACCATAGTGGAGGACACGCCCCAGGAGGAGAGCAACCCCCTCAGTGCAGAGCAGGCTCAGGCCCTCCTCACCACCATGGCTGCCATGAGGGAGGAGTTCACCAAACTGGAGGGGGAGGTGGTCCTGCTCAGGGAGAGTGTGAGCAAACAGCAACCAGACATCCACATCTTAGAGGAGCTCCTAACCAAGGTGCGGACAGAGCAGGACAGAAGCCTTGCAACACAGCTGAAAGAGGTTCAGCAAGAGAGAGACGGACTCAAGAGAGAGCTGGCTGATCTAACAAAGGAGGTGAGAGAGCTCCAAAAAGACAGGCAGAGCAGTAATAGCGATCTGACCTCACTAAGAGAGTAGCTGCAGGAGAGAAAGAGAACAGAGGACAGGCTGCAGGAGAGAAAGAGAACAGAGGACAGGCTGCAGGAGAGAAAGAGAACAGAGGACAGGCTGCAGGAGAGAAAGAGAACAGAGGACAGGCTGCAGGAGAGAAAGAGAACAGAGGACAGGCTGCAGGAGAGAAAGAGAACAGAGGACAGGCTGCAGGAGAGAAAGAGAACAGAGGACAGGCTGCAGGAGAGAAAGAGAACAGAGGACAGGCTGCAGGAGAGAAAGAGGACAGAGGACAGGCTGCAGGAGCAGCTAGATCACCACTCTATGACCTGCCCTCACACAGCAGAGGAGCCCAGCTCAACCAGCCAGGCTTCCCCAGCCCTGCCTGCTGCACCCCTCCTCCCCAGCCCACAGAACAGCCTCCCACTGACAGCGGCACCGGCACAGACCAGCCACACCCCTGCTCCAACATCCACCAGCCCCCCCCCCCCCCCCTCTGCCCCCTCCAGTCCAGAAGAAACACTGTCTGACATCGTCCTGTTAATGGACTCAAATGGGAAGTTTGTTCAGGAGAATAAACTTTTCCCTGGACACAAAACGATAAAGGTCTGGTGCCCAACAACGCAGAGTGCCATGGAGCTGCTTGATATGGCCCATCTCGGGTCGCCAAGCCACATAATCATACACACCGGAAGCAACGACCTGCGTGCTCAGCAGGAGAGGGTGGCGACTTCACTACTGGGAGTGTTTGAGAAGGCCTCCGCAATCTTCCCCACTCAAGAATCGTGGTGTCAACCCTTCTACAGAGGAAGGACTTCCACCCTGCCACAATCCAAAGAATAAACGCCAGCCTCTCCCGGGACTGTGCCCTGCGACCCAATGTACACCTGGCCCACCATCCCACCCTCGATCTGGACTGTCTCTATGACCATGTGCACCTGTACAGGGAGACAGTCCCCATCCTTGCCAAGACTCTCAAGGATGTCGCTTTAAACTGCAGCCCGACCTCTCCACCCAGGAACAGCGGAGCAATCTCCACCCCACCGAGATCACCGAGACAACACCCCGGACCAGCACCCTTGAACCCCCAGCCACGACCACAGCACCACCAACCTCAATGCCCACCACAGCCAGCGCAGCACAGACCACCCCAGCCCAGCTTCAGAGCCACCCAGACGAGGCCTCCCACCCCCCTGCCCCCCACCGCAGACCCACACTTGGAGGAGCCACAGCCCAGCAGGCAGAGCTACGCACAGGCTGTGAGAGGAGCAACTGGTCTAGCCCCCACCAACGAAATGAGTGACATTAAACAAATGCTGAGTCTACTATGCTCACGTGATAGGCCGAGGGTCATGGTAAGATGAGCACAAGAACTCCACCATCCTCACACTACACCCACCCAAGTGGCATAACACAAATGCTATCTTAAATGATAAACAAATCACATTTGCATAATAAAAGATGACTTCAATTGAAAAAAAAAAAATATTTTAATAGTTCTTGTTGGATTGTGAGTGTTTGTCTCATTTTGAAGGTAAAGAAAAAAAGTTATGAAATCTTTTTACATTGCATGTTGGAATTTACAAGGGTTGAAGTCCTCAGCTTTTGGGCTAAAAAGTAGAAACCCAGTCTTCCTGAAATAAATTGATGATGTTGATATTGTAGTACTACAGGAAACATGGTGCAGAGGTGATGTTTCCACTGGCTGTCCACTAGGTTATAGGGAGATATTCCTACCATCCACCAAATTAAAAGGAATCAGACAGGGCAGAGACTCAGGACAGGGCAGAGACTCAGGACAGGGCAGAGACTCAGGACAGGGCAGAGACTCAGGACAGGGCAGAGACTCAGGACAGGGCAGAGACTCAGGACAGGGCAGAGACTCAGGGGGAATGCTAATATGGTATAAATCTGAACTAATTCATTCAATCAAATTGATCAAAACAGGAGATTTCTTTATCTGGTTAAAAATCAACAAGGAGGCTATCTTGACAGATAAAAACGTCTTCCTCTGTGCCACATACATTCCCCCCTCAGAGTCACCCTAGTTCAACAAAGAGAGTTTCTCCATTCAAGAGGGGGAAATTAGTCACTTTCAGGCTCAAGGCAACGTACTGGTCTGTGGAGACCTGAATGCTAGAACGGCAGAAGAACCAGACATTATTAACAGTCATGGGGATAAACACCTACCAGGAAGCAACAACCTTTCCCTCCCACATACCCCCACAGAAACAACTATGACAAAGTGAAAAACAAAAATGGAGTACAGCTCGTGAAGCTCTGTCGAACACTGGGTCTGTACATAGTCAATGGTAGGCTGAGAGGGGACTCTTTTGGTAGGTACACCTACAGCTCATCCCTTGGCAGCAGCACTGTAGACTACTTCCTCACTGACCTAAACCCAGAGTCTCTCAGGGCCTTCACAGTCAGCCCACTAACACCTCTCTCAGACCACAGTAAAATCACAGTGTATCTGAGAAGAGCGGAAGCCAACCATGAAGCATCACGGCCCAATAAATTACATGGTACTAAACAGGCCTATAGATGGAGTGCAAACAGTACAGACATCTACCAAAAAGCAATTAGTAGCCAAAAAATACAATCTCTCCTGGACAACTTTTTAGCCTTAACATTCTCCATCAGCAACGAAGGTGTAAATTTGGCCATTTGGAACATAAACTTTATATTTGACAAATTAGCCTCCTTGGCTTATCTAAAGAAGCATAAGAGCAAACCAGAAGTAACAGAAAATGAAAAATTGTTTGATAATGAATGCAAAAATCTAAGAAAGTAATTGAGAAATATATCTAATCAAAAACACAGAGAACCAGACAACAAAAATATACACCTTCAATATGGGGAAACACTGAAGCAATACAAACACACCTTAAGAACAAAAAAGGAAAAGCACATTAGAAAACAGCTGGATGTAATTGAGGAATCCATAGAATAATAATTGGAATAAATTAAACAAACCTCATCAGGAGGAATTGGCTATCCAAAATGGGGATATGTGGAGAAATCACTTTGCAAACCTCTACAGCGATATAACAAAGAGCCCAGAACAAAAAGATATACAAGACAAATTACAAATCCTTGAATCAGCAGTCAAAGACTATCCGAATCCTGTGGATACCCCAATTACAGAAGAAGAATTATTGGAAAAACAACGCACTCTCCAACCCAAAAAGGCCTGTGGTGCTGATGGTATTTTAAATGAAATGATCAAATATACAGACCACAAATTCAAATTGGCTATACTCAAACTCTTCAACATTATCCTCACTGCAGGTATTTTCCCCGATATTTGGAACCAGGGATTGATCACACCAATCTATAAAAATGGAGACAAATTTGACCCAAATAATTACAGAGGAATTTGCGTTAACAGCAACTTAGGGAAAATTCTCTGCAGTATTATAAATAGCAGACAACACCATTTCCTTGACGAACACAACGTCCTGAGCAGAAGCCAGATTGGATTTCTAAAAAAATTATCGTACAACAGACCACATTTACACCCTCCACACTCTAATTGACAAACAAGTAAACCAAAACAAAGGCAAAATCTACTCGTGTTTTGTAGATTTCAAGAAAGCATTTGATACAATTTGCCACGAAGGTCTTTTTTATAAACTAATAGAAAGTGGTATTGGAGGGAAAACATATGATGTTATTAAATCAATGTACAGTTAAAATGCAGTTAAAATTGGCAACAAGCAAACATACTTCTTCTCTCAGGGACGGGGAGTGAAACAGGGCTGCCCAATAAGTCCAACACTATTTAACATCTACATTAATGAATTGGCAAAAACATTAGAAGAATCGGAAGCACCTGGTATCACCCTACACAACACTGAAATCAAGTGTCTGCTGTACGCAGATGACCTAGTGCTGCTGTCTCCCACTAAAGAGGGGTTACAGCAGCACCTAGATCGTCTTCACAGGTTCTGTCAGACCTGGGCTCTGACAGTTAACCTAAAAATATATATATATAATGATATTCCAAAAAATGTCCGGAAATCAGGATGACAAATATAAATTCTATTTGGACACAGTTCTATTAGAACACACTAAAAACGACACATATCTAGGACTAATTATCAGCAACACAGGTAGCTTTCACATGGCTGTGAATGAGCTGAGAGACAAAGCAAGAGCATTCTATGCCATTAAAAGGAACATTAAAATTGAAATTACAATTACAATCTGGCTAAAAATTTTCCAATCGGTTATAGAACCAATTGCTCTATATGGCAGTGAAATATGGGGTCCACTCTCTAATAATGAATTCACCAAATGGGACAAACATCCAATTGAAATACTGCATGCAGAGTTTTGCAAGACTGTATTGCAAGTGCTTAGAAAAACTCCAAATAACGCATGTAGAGCAGAATTGGGCCAATACCCCCTCCTCATTCGAATAGAAAAAAGAGCCATCAAATTTTACAATCATCTAAAAACAAGTGACCCCAAAACATTCCATCACACAGCTCTACAATGTCAAGAGATGAAACCAGAGAAGAGTCCCCTCAGCCAGCTGGTTCTGAGGCTCAGTTCACAAACCCAAACCAACCCCATAGAGCCTCAGGACAGCACTCGGAAAATCTGGCCCAACCAAATCATCACAAAACAAAGATAAAAATATATCACCTATTGGAAAGACACAACAAAAAATCAAAGTAAACAATGCTATTTGGCTCTAAACAGACAGTACTTGGTGGCAGACTATCTGACCACTGTGACTGATAGAAAACTGAGGAAAACACTGACTAGGTACAGTCTGGCTATAGAGACTGGTCGTCACAGACAAACCTGGCTGCCCAGAGAGGACAGGCTGTGCTCACTCTGCTCCAGGGGAGAGGTAAAGACAGAGCTGCATTTCCTATTACACTGTGACAAATACTCATACCTAAGACAATATTTCTTTCCCAAAATTATAATTCAATACAAAGAATTGGAAACTATAAAAGATGAAGAAAAAATCAAATATTTATTGGGTGAAAAGCCAAAATGTGCACTTTTGGCAGCCAAATATGTGTCCTCCTGCCACAACCTGAGGGACTGTCGATAATGTCGATAATATTTCCCATCTTGTTTTGTTTTGTCTTTCATACCATGTCATGCGTCTTCTCAGTCATGTTGACACTGGTCTACTACCATCGCTTTAATGTATTGTTGTTCTGATTAACATTGTTGTTGTAGTTGTTGTTAATGGTAATCCCATGTCCACTACTACTATTATTATTGCTGTTGGTCCCACCATTTATTTATATATAAATATATATATTTTAAATATATATAATATATATTTTTTTCTATATGTATACTTTGACAATGAGAGAGAGAGAGAGAGAGAGAGAGGTGGGGTGAGAGGTGGGGTGAGAAGCTTTACCTCTGAGTCCTTGCCACAGCCAGCGCAGAATAGATCACTTCTCCTTACAAAGAGATCTGAGCTTAGCTTCTCCTGCTTGCAGCCACCTGGACAGACAACACAGGGAGACGCCATGCTTAACTAACTGCATAAAATATTAATTTGAACCAGCCAAAGTCATTATGCCTAGTGCCAGGAATTTTTCCTTTAACAGACCTGACCAGGAACAACTAGCCCCAGAGTTAAGAGCTTAGTGGTTAAGAGCTTTGGGCCAGTAACCAAAAGGTTGCTGGTTTGAATCCCGAGCTGACTAGTTGAAAAATCTGTCTGTGCCCTTGAGCAAGGCACTTAACCCTTATAGCTCCTGTAAGTGGCTCTGGATAAGAGTGTTTGCTAAATGGCGTAAATGTCAAATGTAAAGTTTGTCCTGGTCAGGTCATGCAGTCAAAAATAATTTATATCATGCAATATGCTGTTAGGGTTGGAGGTAGCCTCACCTGTGATAGCGCTTACCACCAAGCCCACGATCACAGTCACCAAAGTGCCCAGAAGACAGAAGTACAAGTAGGACAGGGAGTACCATGAGTCTGCCAGAGCCGGACGGTCACTGTAACAACAAGATGAAGAGTCATACCTGAGCCTCCACTAACACAGTAGCCTTGTCAAATCAAATCTTATTTGTCACATACACGTTTAGCAGATGTTATTGCGGGTGTAGCAAAATGTTTGTGTTTCTAGCTCCAACAGTGCAGTAATATCTAACAATACACAGAACCTAAAAGTATAAGAATGACAGGACGATATTAGGACGAGCAATGTCAGAATGGCATAGACTAAAATACAGTAGAATAGAATACAGTATATAGATATGAGATGAGTAAAGCAAAAATATGTAAACATTATTAGAGTGACTAGTGTTCCATTAAAAGTGGCCAGTGATTTCAAGTCTATGTATATGGGACAGCAGCGTCTAAGGTGCAGGGTTACGTAACCGGGTGGAAGACGCCTAGTGATGGCTATTTAACAGTCTGATGGCTTTGAGTTAGAAGCTGTTTTTCAGTCTCCCGGTCCCAGCTTTGATGCACCTGTACTGACCTCGCCTTCTGGATGAGAGCGGGGTTAACAGGCAGTGGCTTGGGTGGTTGTTGTCCTTGATTATCTTTTTGGCCTTCCTGTGACATCGAGTGCTGTAGGTGTACTGGAGGACAGGTAGTTTGCCCACGGTGATGCGTTGGGAAGTTGCCATACCAGGCGGTGATACAGCCGAACAGGATGCTCTCAATTGTGAATCTATAAAAGTTTGTGAGTGTTTTAGGTGTCAAGCCAAATGTCTTCAGCCTCCTGAGGATGAAGAGGCACTGTTGCGCCTTCTTCACCACACTGTCTGTGTGGGTGGACCATTTCAGTTCGTCAGTGGTGTACGCCGAGGGACTTGAAGCTTTTCACCTGCTCCACTGCGTCCCGTTGATTTGGATAGGGGCGTGGCTCCCTCTGCTTTTTCCTGAAGTCCACGATCGGCTCCTTTGTTTTGTCGACATTGAGTGAGAGGTTATTTTCCTGGTAATCAGGCCTACTACTGTTGTCTCGTCTGCAAACTTGATGATTGAGTTGGAGGGGTGCGTGGCCACGCAGTCATGAGTGAACAGGGAATACAGGAGGAGGCTGAGCATGCACCCGTGTGGGGCCCCTGTGTTGAGCATCAGTGAAGAGGTGTTGTTTCCTACCTTCACCACCTGGGGGCGGCCCATCAGGAAGTCCAGGACCCAGTTGCAGAGTGTGGGGTTCAGACCCAGGGCCCCAAGCTTAATGATGAGCTTGGAGGGTACTATGGTGTTGAATGCTGAGATATAGTCAATGAACAGCATTCTTTCATAGGTATTTCTCTTGTCCAGATGGAATAGGGCAGTGTGCAGTGCGATGGCGATTGCATCATCTGTGGATCTATTGGGGTGATAAGCAAATTGAAGTGGGTCTACGGTGTCAGGTAAGGTAGAGGTGATATGATCCTTAACTAGCCTCTCAGAACTTCATGATGAGAGAAGTGAGTGCTACAGGGAGATAGTCATTTAGTTCAGTTACCTTTGCTTTTTTGGGAACAGGAACAATGGTGGACATCTTGAAGCAAGTGGGGACAGCAGACTGGGATAGGGAGAGATTGAATATGTCCTCAAACACTCAAGCCAGCTGGTCTAGGCCGGCAGCCTTGCGAGGGCTAACACGCATAAATCTCTTACTCACTTCGGCCACAGAGAAGGAGAGCCCACAGTCCTTGATAGCGGTCCACGTCGGTGTCACTGTGTTATCCTCAAAGCGGGCGAAGAAGGTGTTTAGCTTGTCCGGAAGCAAGACATCGGTGTCCGTGATGTGGCTGGTTTTCCCTTTGTAGTCCGTGGTTGTCTGTAGACCCTGCCACATCCGTCTCGTGTCTGAGCCATTGAATTGCGACTCCACTTTGACTCTATACTGATGTTTTGACTGTTTGATTGCCTTACAAAGGGAATAACTACACAGTTTGTATTCTGCCATATTCCCAATCACCTTGCCATGGTTAAATGCGGTGGTTCGCGCTTTCAGTTTTGCTGCCATCTATGCACGGTTTCTGGTTAATGTAGGTTGTAATAGTCACAGTGGGTACACCATCTCCTATACACTTCCTGATAAACTCAGTCACCATATCAGTATATTCGTCAATGTTATTCTCTGAGGCTACCCGGAACATATCCCAGTCCGGATGATCAAAGCAATTTTGAAACGTTGATTCTGATTTGTCAGACCAGCATTGAATAATCCTTAGCACCCTTACTTCCTATTTGAGTTTCTGCTAATAGGAAGGGAGGAGAAAAATGGAGTCATTATCAGATTTGCAGAAGGGAGGGCAGGGGAGGGCCTTGTAGGCATCCCGGAAGCTGGAGTAGCAGTGGTCGAGTGTTTTAGCAGCACGAGTACTACAGTCAATGTGTTGATAGAACTTCGGTAGTGTTTTCCTCAAATTTGCTTTGTTAAAATCCCAAGCTACAATAAATGCGGCCTCAGGTTATGTGGTTTCCAGTTTGCGTAATGTCCAGTGAAGTTCTTTGAGGGCCGTCGTGGTGTCAGCTTGAGGGGGAATATACACGGCTGTGACTATAACCGAAGAGAATTCTCTTGGGAGGTAATACGGTCGGCATTTGATTGTGAGGTATTCTAGGTTGGGTGAACAAAAGGACTTGAGTTTCTGTATGTTGTTACAATTACACCATTAGTGGTTACTCATGAAACATACACCCTCGCCTTTCTTCTTCCCGGAGAGTTCTTTAATCCTGTTGATGCGATATACTGAGAACACAGCTAGCTGAGAACCCTGAGCTCGTCTAATTTATTGTCCAGAGACTGAACATTAGAGAGTAATATACACGGATGCGGTGGATGGTGTGCGCGCCTCCTGAGTTTGCCTAGAAGTCCACTCCGAATACCTCTTCTCGTCGGCTGTGTTTTGGATCAGCCTCTGGAATCAATTAATTTGCCCTGGGGGGTACGAACAAAGAATCCAATTCGGGAAAGTCGTATTCCCGGTCGTAATGCTGGTGAGTTACCGCCACTCTGATATTCAAAAGTTATTTCGGGTGTATGTAATAATACAAAACATTTCCTGGGATAATAATGTAAGAAATAACACACAAAAAAAAATAATACGAAGTTGCTTAGTAGGTAGAAGCAGAGCTGCCCTATCTGTCGGCACCATCTTGTGAAACCAGACTGAGCGCTGCATTGACGTTTTCATTCAGTGAAACAGAATGAGCTCGCAAGATCAGGCTGGTTCAACAAGGCTGCTAACCCATAGTTCGCTATAAGCACCATAGGACTCTGGAATAAAATTGTGCACTATATGTGGAATAGGGTGACTTTGAAGACAGTGATTATAAAGTGACCTCGAGTAACTCACTCAGGCAGAGGGGTCAGTGTTACTGCACTGGTCCATGGGGCAAGGGTGGTGTAGTTCAGGTCCTGTGTGCGGTTACAGCCTGCCACACTGATTGGCAGGGGGTTGGTTTTATCAGCTAAGGGTGGGTATATCTGAGCTCCAATCCCCACCCACAGGGTAATAACAAGGCCCACAATCAGCCCTGTGAGTCCCCCCTGCAATGCACAAGGAAGCCGTCTCAGTGTCACCCATAAAGATACATTACATTTCTATGTCATATTGTCTAACGTTGTTTTGTATTCAACAACCAAAATCTTTGTATGTCAGAACATGTATAGGGTTACTGGTTAGTAATATATCTTTGAGTAAATTAGTAAATCATTCTTTAAGTATGAATAATGAAAGTGATATGAATAAGATGTGGGATACCTACTGTTGAGTTTGCTGTGCGCCAGAACATGCCTAAGAGGTAAAGCCCAAGTAGAGGGCCACTGATCATTCCAAATATGGACAGGGCTGCCTGAAAAGAGACAACGTTAGAGACATAAAGTAGAGGTGACAACTACCAGACAGCAGGTGGCGTTACGGAGTCACTTCTGATTATAGTTTTCCTACCTGCAGAATGCTCCCCATCAGTGAAGCTATTGCAGCCATCCCAATGCACAAAAATCCGAAGAAAACACCTGGAATAGGTGCAAAGGTAATTAAATATTCCATACACATTTCATGATTATAAATATATTTCCATGCAAAGTATTTTTCCATGCAAAGTATTGACATATAATGTACATACCTCAGCAAATGTCAAACTGACCTTTATTTGTGTGACATTACTATTTGAATGAACCCAGATATAATTGTGTTAGTCTTATACACAGTGTTTTGTGTGAAACTCACTGAGGCCCATGTTCATCCAGGTCACCTGTTTATCTGTCAGGTTTTTGTACACTGGCCTGATGAAGTCCTCCACAGTGACAGCCACCAGCGCATTGATGCTGGAGGACACAGTACTGAAACAGATGCAATGATGAGGCAAAGAGAAAGAGGAGGAATTGCCCTTTGTCTGCAGGGAACTCATGGTTTAAAACATTCATTGGTAGTGTCATGACTTTGCCCTCTTTGAGTACAGCGAGCACAGTTGACCCCCTCCCCCTCTACCATCCCCCTACTTCTGCACCATCTCCCTGTCTCCTACACCCAGGCTGCTGTGGTCAGAAGGCGGTCGTAAATTCCAAAGGGAATGTCCTGCCTCACAGGCCACAGTTTTGAGACAGGGTGGTTTCATGGAGAGACAAAGGAATTCTTCCAACTCACAGGACGGGGGAACCGAATGACATTTATGTTCTGAAGAAGGTATAAAAGATCGGTGAAGAATCCAGCTACGAACTGGTCCGCTTGGTACAATTTTATGGAACTCATGAGAGACAAGATTGCCATATTACCATAATAATGTTTATATAATAGCCTCAGCTATGAGACTTACGTCTAAATGGCTGTATACAATTAATGAATAAGGATAAACCTATTTGGAATATGTTGAGATGCTATGTACTGATGTTAATGTGAGAGAATTGTATTTCTGTTCAAAGCTTAACTAAGTCACCGGCACGCCCCCAGGGACACAGACAGGACAAGGCGTCATGTGACAGCCTTTTCTACGTTCAGTATATGAACCCCCACCCAGAATGTCTTTCTTCAGACCAGCTTACCTCGAGAAGAGAGAGCCAAGGTTTGACCATGCATTCCTCTACTGAACTTTAACCATACCACGTGGTTAAACTTTTAGACTATCGATACCGACAGAATAATTACAAGTCTTTGATATTAATTACTAGTCTGCAGCTAGAAATTCAGTATCATTGAACGCAAAGATCGACAAAACATCCATTCTATAACGACATTAATGAATGTCGCTTTGAAAGATCCATTCTAACCGAGAGAGAGAGAGAGAGAGAGAGAGAGGACGAAACTCTCCAACAAAGATCACGACGACGCACTGAGCGTAAATATATATATTGATTGCAATTGTTTCCGAATGAGTGAGCGTTCATGTGCAAAGGATTAGCATATAAATTGTTAATATTTATCAACTCTGTTGTGCCTCCTCAGCTGCCCTTTATCACCCTTTGTTTAACAAGCCGCCATGCCAGCTTAGCCCACTAGGGCACATTCCTCTACCATTGCTTTGTAACGATACCTACTGTTTTGTATGCTTTCTGTGAATTACCTAGTTTAGTAAATAAATGATTTTAAGACAATTGATGTATGGATGACTAAGTGAAGACTGGGTTCGTGCAGATAACAACAATTTACGACGTTTGGAATGAGACTGGACGTGAGGTAATAACACATCATTAAAACAAGAAGATAATAGATCAGATCTTATAATATAATATATAATGTTATAATATCTGACAGTTATATTAGGAAAATTATAACTGTGTAATCTGAATATTTTCCTTGGTGCCATGACCTCCTAGTTAATTACAGTTACACGATTAATCAGTTAATCGCGTAATAATAATTACAGAGAGTTATTTGATAAACATGTCTTCAAGTTAATGATGCCCAAAGACACGACAGTAGGTTAGTTGTAAAAGTAGTGGAAAAATTGCATGCATTTGTTAGTGTATACCAGCCATACGGAATAAGCGGACCGCGGTCTGGTTCCGGATCCAGAACGGGGAGGGGTTGCGAGGTAGGGGTTTGTTACTATGCTGATAAGTGACTATATCTATCCCGATCTTTTCCACCTGGAAGATTTGTGTCAGCGGACCTTCTCTATTTGAGTTCCGCTGGAGAATACTCACCTCAGTGTACCACTGTATGCTGCCGCAACAAACAACCCAGGGACTCCAGGATAGGCTGCCAGGATGTCCATTACCAGGTATGGAAGCAGCTTGTTTACACACACACACAACACACACTATTAATCCCACACACAGTCCTGTCCAATTCACACATACATATTAATACACACTTGTACATGTGTGAAATAGGACAATATAAGCACCCACCCACTAACATTCAATAACACTGCTATCGTGCAGCACTGTCCATGCCTGTGTAAGAGCCATAGCTGTCTTACATTTACTGACCTGATCAAGTGCCCCTACATCACCATTAGTGAGTGGATCACAGTTCTTGTAAATGGAGTACATGGTGAGGCCGGAGAACACTGCTAAGCTCACAGTCACCCAGAGACCAATCATATTCACATACAGTGACCTGAGGATTTTAAAGAAAGCCGACATGGAACAAACACTCATATTGCTATTCTTCAATCACAGCTTTTCCTGTATGTTATGACTGTGGAAGGTAGGAGTGCCACTCACAGTTTGGCTTGAGTTAGGGTTTTGCAGGAGATGTAACGCTGCACCTGGGACTGGTTGATGGAGTAGATGGACGCCCACATCACACTGCCACCAACCACGATTGTCCAGAACGTGTGACGCTTCAAAGGGTCTGGATCAAAACTGCATTAGAAGGTATTAAAGTGAAAATGCTCAGCTAACTATGAGGAGTCATACTGTGGTGGTAATTAATCCCTGCATGACGTGTGGACATTTTACTTACTCAAAAAGGTTGAGCCTGCCTCCTTGGTAGCAGTCATCCCAGATTTTCCCCAGACCTCCCTGGATGACAGCCCCCCTGGCGATGACGGCCACGAAGCCTGCTAACATGATCACCATCTGGAACACGTCTGTCCATATGACCGCCTTCAGACCTCCCTGAGAACCACAATGCAACATGGAGTCAGGGGAAGGAAGGTATGCTGCAACTTCATGTGCACCAAAGAGGTTTGTTCATGTGTAGGTTAAAGTGTGTTCCCTGACCCTGTGACCTGACCAGGAAAAAACTGGACCCTTTTCCCATAACTGGGGCTGAGAATTTTCCCTGCATGAACATGTCATGGGGTCAGGAAAAACTCCTGGCCCTGGGCAAATAATTTTTTCTGTAATGAGTCCGAAGAGAAGGATATACTGCTTTTTCGAGACAAGGCCCAAATCCCTGTCATCCGCGTGAAGAAAAGACAGAGAAAATGGGGGGAGGAGGGCGGGGTGCCTTGTAAGAATTAGCCGACGAGTAGGTAAACTACCACTACCACCACTACCCTATTATTGGCCAATGTGTAATCATTGGAAAACAAACTGTACGATCTACGATTAAGACTGTCTTACCAACGGGACAATAAACACTGTAATATCTTTTGTTTCACAGAGACATGGTTAAAATATAGAGCTGGCTGGCTTCTCCCTTTGTCACATCTGCTCCTGCTCCTCCCCTCCGGCGTATGACGTCACCAGAGTACTAACCACCGGTCCTGGGATTCATCATTACGCACAGCTGGCATTCATTATTACGCGCACCTATGAATCATTACACCCTGCATCAGCAGGACAGAGCAGATATGTCTGGTAAGATGAGGGGCGGGGGTGTGTGTCTATTTGTCAGTAACTGCTGTTGTGCAATTTCTAATATTAAAGAAGTCTCGAGGTATTGCTCGACTGAGGTAGAGTACCTCATGATAAGCTGTAAACCACACGATCTACCAAGAGAGTTCTCATCTATATTATTCGTAGCCATCTATTTACTACCACAAACCGATGCTGGCACTAAGACCACGAGCCGTATAAGGCCATAAGCAAACAAGAAAATGCTCATCCAGAAGTGACGCTCCTAGTGGCCGGGGACTTTAATGCATGCAAACTAAAATCCGTTTTACCTCATTTCTACCAGCATGTCACATATGATAGCATAGACTGGAATATGTTCCAGGATTCATCCAATGACATTGAGGAGTATACCACCTCAGCTTCATCAATAAGTGCATCGACAACGTCAACCCCACAGTGACCGTACGTACATATCCCAACCAGAAGCCATGGATTACAGACAACATTCGCACAGAGCTAAAGGCTAGAGCTGCCACTTTCAAGGAGCAGGACACTAATCCGGACACTTATAAGAAATCCTGCTATGCCCTCACATGAAACATGAAACAGGCAAAGTGTCAATACAGGACTAAGATTGAATCCTACTACACCGGCTCTGACGCTCGTCGGATGTGGCAAGGCTGGCAAACTATTACGGACTACAAAGGGAAACCCAGATGTGAGCTGCCCAGTGATGCGAGCCTACCAGATGAGATAAATGCTGTATGCTCGCTTCGAGGCATGCAACACTGAAGCATGTAAGAGAACACCAGCTGTTCCGGACGACTGTGTGATAACGCTCTCTGTAGCCAATGTGAGCAAGATCTTTAAACAGGTCAACATTCACAAAGCCATGGGGCCAGACGGATTACCAGGACGTGTACTCAAAGCATGCACGGACCAACTGGCAAGTGTATTCACTGACACTTTCATCCTCTCCCTGACCGAGTCTGTAACATCTACATGTTTCAAACAGACCATCATAGTCCCTGTTCCCAAGATAGCAAAGGTAACCTGCCTAAATGATTACCGCCCCGTAGCACTCACGTTGGTAGCCATGAAGTGCTTTGAAAGGCTGGTCATGGCTCACATCAACACCCTAGTCCCACTCGAAACAGATCCATAGATGACGCAATCTCAATCGCACTCCACACTGCCCTTCCCCACCTGGACAAAATGACCACCTATGTGAGAATACTGTTCCTTGACTACAGCTCAGCGTTCAACACCATTGTACCCTCAAAGCTCATCACTAAGCTAAGGACCCTGTTACTAAACACCTCCCTCTGCAACTGGATCCTGGACTTCCTAACGGGCCACCCCCAGGTGGTAAGGGTAGACAACAGCACATCTGCCACACTGATCCTCAACACTGGGGCCCCTCGGGGTGCATGCATAGTCCCTGATCACCCACAACCCACAACTGTGTGGCCAAGCGCGACTCCAACACCATCATTAAGTTTGTTGACGACACAACAGTGGTAGGCCTGATCAACGACAATGATGAGACAGCCTATTGGGAGGAGGTCAAAGACCTGGCATTGTGGTGCCAGGAAAACAACCTCTCCCTCAATATGAGCAAGACAAAGGAGCTGGTCGTGGACTTTAGGAAAAGGAGGGCCGAACAGGCCCGCATTAACATCAACGGGGCTGTAGTGGAGTGGGTCGAGAGTTTCAAGTTCCTTGGTGTCCACATCAACAACAAACTTTCATGGTCCAAAGACAGGCAAGGCGACACCTTTTCCCCCTCAGCAGACTGAAACAATTTGGCATGGTTCCCCATATCCTCAAAAAGTTCTACAGCTGCACCATCGAGAGCATCCTGACCGGTTGCATCACTGCCTAGTATGGCCAAGTTTCCTGACGTCCGGGACCTATATACTAGGCGGTGTCAGAGGAAGGCTCAAAACATTGTCAAGACTCCAGTCACCCAAGTCATAGACTATTTTCTCTGCTACTGCATGGTAAGCGGTACTGGAGCACCAAGTCTAGGACCAAAGGCTCCTTAATAACAGCTTCTACCCCCAAGCCATAAGACAATTAATCAAATAGCCACCTGGACTATTTACATTGACCCCTCCCTTTGTTTTTACACTGCTGCTATTCGCTGTTTATTATCTAGGCATAGTCACTTTACAAATTACCTCGACTAACCTGTACCCCCGCGCATTGACTCGGTACCCCCTGTATATAGCCTCGTTATTATTATGTTATTTTATTTTGTTACTTTTGGATTTTATTAAAAATGTTTACATTAGTTTATTTAGTAAATATTTTCTTAACTCTATTTCTTGAACTGCCTTATTGGCTAAGGGCTTGTAAGTAAGCATTTCAGGGCTTCTAAGTAAGCATAAGGTTGTATTCGGCGCATGTGACAATACAATTTGATTTGATTTAATGTCTACTTGTTAAATGTTGGTAATTTCTTATTGTAAATGTAATTGTTTGTAATATATTTTAAGCTCTGTGTTGGACCCGAGAAAGATTAGCTGACGTTATGGTGTCAGCTAATTGGGATCCTAAAAAATATTCAATTTTAAAATGTGTATTGTCATAGCGTGAAGGAGTTGATTGCTGATTGGTGAGTGAGATCAGATGAGCCACTGACCAGAGTGCAGTAGATGATGCACACCACCCCAGTGGCCACCAGCACTCCCCAGAGGTTCAGCCCTGTGACTGAAACACACACAAGTATAGACCCATTTACACAGCTTTTCCAAATAATACTCTACAACTGTTTCCATGAGTTGAAACAAATAGATAAACGCAACATGTAAAGTGTTGGTCACATCTTTCATGAGCTGAAATAAAAGCTCCCAAAAATGTTCAATATGCACGAAAAGCTCTCCACAAATTAGTTTACATCCCTGTTAGTGAGCATTTTGTTCTTTGCCAAGATAATACATCCACCTGACAGGTGTAGCATATCAAGAAGCTGATTAAACAGCATGATCATTACATAGGTACACCTTGTGCTGGGGGCAATAAAAGGCCACTCTAAGTGCAGTTTTGTCACACAACACAATGCCACAGATGAGGGAGTGTGCAATTGGTAAGGTGGCTGCAGGAATGTCCACCAGAGCTGTTGCCAGAGAATTTAATGTTAATTTCTCTACCATAAGCCGCCTTCAACATCATTTTAGAGAATTTGGCTCTACATCCAACCGGCCTCACAACCACAGACCACGTGTGTTGCGTTGTATGGGTGAGCGGTTCACTATTGTCAACATCGTGAACAGTGTGCCCCATGGTGGTGATGGGGTTATGGTATGGGCAGTCATAAGCTACGGACAATGAACACAATTGCATTTTATCGATGGGAGGCCCATTCTTTTTAAGGTATCTGTGACCAACAGATGCATATCAGTATTCTCAGTCATGTCAAATCCATAGATTAAGGCCTAATGAATTTATTTCAATAGACTGTTTTCCTTATGAACTGTAACTCAGTAAAATCTTTGAAATTGTTGCATGTTGCGTTTATATTTTTGTTCAGTATAGATACATATGAATTCTCTGTGATATTATCACTTAGCGTAACGACATCTGCATATCCTCTTTCGTGCTGCATCAACTGATAAGCAATTAGACAATACCTTTACTGGCAGATCACAGACCAATTTAATTAGCTAAAAATGTATCATCAGTTTGGTCCAGAGATTGACCTTCTGTCATCACTCAGATAATAATATTATTTTGATTCATTTAAGGGACATTACAGAGATACTTTGCATATGACTTACTTTGATTGAGAGCAAGAGCTGGGGCGTAGATGACCATACCAGTGTACAGGGCCTGAAACCAAATCAGACATTAGTTGGTGGATGTAAACATATGCTTGATGCACATTCATAAAGCGGAATGTTTACCTTAGATGCCCAGATGGCTTCCTGAAATCAGGCAGTGGAAAAAAGGACAAGGACAGATTTTGCAGTTTTTTGTAGTTATTGCATTATTGAGATTGTTGTTTCCACCATATCCTTTGGAAAACATTAGCTTCGTTAAGATCTACCCTTTTGCCCCATTTTCATGATGTTAACTGAATATTTACCGTTTGTATGATGTACATGGTGGTCCCGATCACCCGAATCAACTTGTTGAAACGCATCTCCAGATACTAGAGAGAAAATAAACATTTCAAACCTGGCCTGATTTCATTGGCTTTTTACACTTGTAAATCTTTTTTCCTAGTCAGGAAGTGATGATGAAGAAAGATTCATAGACTTTTCAGTAGTCTGTCTATCTGCAGGTCTATTCGCTTTTTTTAATCTTAATTTAAGGTTAGCATTAGGCATAAGGTTAGCAGAGTGGTTAAGGTAATTGTTAGATTTAAATCAGATTTGATGTCTTTGTGTCAATGCCAGCCAGTGAATACCCTGCAGAGCTGCCTCCAGTACATGACTCATAACAATAAATCCCAACCTGCTAAATGGTTGCTTGGTGCACAAAACTAATTAAATACCTGTAATTACTTTAATGGCAACTAGTCACATATTTTTAGGAGGTAAAGTCCTCAGATGCTGAATGTAACAGATGTAACATCTTGGCACCCCTCCTGGATTAGATTGTTTTCACGGATCACTGACTAATTATTAGTTACATTACAACTGCTGGGGGCCTCCTGAGTGGCGCAGCGGTCTAAGGCACTGAATTACTACAGATCCTGGTTCGATACCGAGCTGTGTCGCAACCGGCCGTGACCGGGAGACCCATGAGGCGACACACAATTGGCCCAGCGTCGTCCGGGTTAAGGGAGGGTTTGGCTGGCCGGGATGTCCTTGTCCCATCACGCTCTAGCGACTCCTGTGGTGGGCCGGACGCATGGACGCTGACACAGTCGCCAGGTGTACGGTGTTTCCTCCGACACATTGGTGCGGCTGGCTTCCGGGTTAAGCATGCATTGTGTCAAGAAACAGTGCGGCTTGGCGGGGTGTTTCGGAGGACGCACGGCTCTCGACCTTCGCCTCTCCCGAGTCCGTATGGGAGTTGCAGCGATGGGACAAGACCGTAACTACCAATTGGGGTAAAAAAATACAACTGCTGGACATTTTAGAGCAAACCCTCTCATCTTCACCCCCCTAGCTGATTCATCTTAATTCATTCCTCTATACCTTTATCTCAATCCACCTTGCTTGCACTTGCTGTTTGACTGATACAATGGACCCAAAGGAATCATCAAGCTATTTGCACCTCAAATGTTTTAATGTATTTGACATACTGTATATGTATTTGACCCAGGTGGGTCTGACCCAGCCTG
This sequence comes from Salmo trutta, assembly GCF_901001165.1. Classification (NCBI taxonomy): domain Eukaryota; kingdom Metazoa; phylum Chordata; class Actinopteri; order Salmoniformes; family Salmonidae; genus Salmo; species Salmo trutta. The sequence continues at coordinate 13,082,149 of NC_042970.1, read as the reverse complement.
ATATATCTTACAGTACCTCGTAAGTGCTGGTAATGCCCAGGCGGTAGAAGAGAGGGACGAAGATTTCAGCGGTGATGATGGACATGATGGCATAGGAGATGCCAAATATCCAGAAGGCCGCCCCAAACCGATAGGCCTCTGCTGGAGTGCCGATCACGGTGATGCCAGACATGAAGCTGGCAGTGAGGGACATGGCGACGGGCACCGCTGTCATCTGACGGCCCCCCAGCAGGAACTCATCGCTGCTAGTGTTCTTGCGGCCCCGGATGGCTTGGAACAGGCCGATGCCGGCCGCCCCCAGGACTGTGCCCACAAACACCACATAGTCCCACACAGAGAACGAGGCCACTGGGCCCCCTGTACCTGTCGTCATGGTTAATGAGTACAGAAGAGATCCCTCCGGCAGAGACCAACACTTATCTAATCTTCACTATCTAACCACTTTCACCCACTGGTCGCCACTTAGATCTTACAGGTTGAATGTTAGGCAATGTTGCTAATGTTTAATTTAATTTCTTTCCAATGCACACTATTTTTCCTATTTACAATTTAATCAGATAAATTGTATGTGAATTACAGAACAGGTGTAGCATTGATATTTAACTTTCACTAAGTAGAAAAGGAATGTTTGATTTTATCAAGAATGTCAAAATAAATCAATTTTGTTCAAATTGAGGCCAACCTTTTTTCAGTATTCCAAGAAAATAAAACAATAGCAAATAAATTCTCAGTCAACTAGATAAGCACCTCAGAAATGTATTAATCCAGATAAAATGTTGGGATTATTGCAGTTCTTTGACACTTACAATAGACATCCACAATTGAAAGAAACATCCTTATACAAATGTCCTAGAATTCCAACAACAAATGTCCAATATTCCTATTTGTTAAGTCTTCCGTACTTGTTGAGGTTGAATAAAGTTGAGAATTACTAGAAATGCATCCTCCTGTTTAGCAAGACTTCCTTGTGTAGTCCCCTTATCCTAACAAAAGCATGGAAGGACACACTCTTGGTGTCGGCTAACCATAAACACACCTTTAGTTAATCATCACCCAAGGACAAAATATACAGAATTCACTGCACTGCCTACCAAGATTCTAAAACGGAATGATCCTTATATCTGACTTGGTGAAGTGTGTTTGGCCCGCCTTCCGATCTACCAATTAATAGAACGGTTGGTATAGTTCTAGTGGTATAACACCATGTATGGTCAGCCTGACACTGTTGTGACTTTCAAAGCATGAAAAAGGTTCTGCAACAAGAAATCCTCCAGTACTTATGGACTCCAAGACCAGATTGCTCAACATTTGACTGATTAGACTTTCCAGAGAAGCAAAGTCAATTTGAGAAAAATAATGCAGTCATAGATCAGCCATAAAACATAGTCATAGGTCAGCCATAAATAAGCCATTCCATCCCATTGCACGAGTCAGTACGTTGGAAAAACAATTCTAGTACATATAGATATAAGCACTTGTAGAAAGAGAAGACAATGTCCAGTTTTTAGGAACATATGGATACTGAATCACTCAAGGACTCAAACTGTAATGCTCCTATCCAGAGATTGCATTCATTTCAGTAACATTTGTTTTAGTGTGAAATGTTGGATAGGGCACCATCAAAAAAAAGTCCTCTCAGTTACAACCTTACACGAATATGAGAGACAGAGATAATCCTCTCTACAATCATTAACTTCAAATGAAAACACTTGGAGATAAGGGGCCATCCAGGATTGGTGTAAAACTGTTGGACGGCTGGATATCTGTTCCCATCGTTGCAGTAGATTATTATATGTTCTGGAAGGCAGCATCGAGAGCTTACTACATGCCAATCAAGCACGTAGATTTTACAGTTGGGTTAAGTTTATTTAAGATTATGTAAAAAGAAAACAAGGAGAAAGCCAACATCGCATTTGGACATTGGGACAGACAAGAATATTTGGTATAATTTGAAAGATTTCAGATGAAAATAAGCCTGATAGAACAGGAAGACTTGACATCTGAAAACTGGCCACACGTCAGTTCAACTTCTACTCACTTAGAACCCTTTGGAATGTTTTTCTCTCTTCGGCTGTCCCCATAGGAGAACTCTTTTTGGTTCCAGGTAGAACCATTCTGGGTTCCATGTAGAACCCTCTGTGAAAAGGGTTCTACCTTCAACCAAAAGAGTTCTACCTGGAAACAAAAAGGGTTCTCCAAAGGGTTCTCCTCTGGAGACAGACGAATAACCCTTTTAGGTTCTAGATAGTGTCGTTGTGATTTACATTTGGTTGAGTTGTCAACTAATGTGAATTCAATGTGAAATCAACCAAAAATGTCACCCTGTCATTGGATTTAGGTTAAAGGTTGGTTGAAAAAAAGACAAAATTCATAATTTTCCACATTGATTTGGTCGAAATGAGGTGGAAACAACGTTGATTCAACCAGTTTTTGCCAAGTGGGTACTTCTGACTACAAGATTTACTTTAATCAGTCATGACTAGGTGTTCAGATTAAGTAAGGAACTGAACATTCATTGGCTTTGAGCCTATTGCTGAGGAACACTGAACAATTTGTTCCATTTATTGTTTAATTGCCACTAGTCTTATAGTGTTCCAATTTGCTGAATGTCACGTTGCCTTGGTGCTCCCAGTCAGGCTGTGATAGCTCTACATGGTCTACATACACCATTCAAGCATCATGTAGACAAAGCAGGCACAAGTCAATACAGGATTTACAACACTGTTTACCAAAAAAGGCTCTGACTTTTCAGTTTCTACGTGGGCTGGCACCTGTGTCTCACTGGGACATGGCTCCAGTGGCAGTGTGGTGAAGGTTAGGTTTCAAATCCGATTTGATGACTTTGTGGCTGTACCAGCTAGTGACCACTCTGCAGAGCTTCCTCCAGAACAAGATTCATTATGAAAACCTGCTAAATTTGAGTCTATACCAGACTTCATAACATATCACAGTTCGTAGAACTTTACAAACTGAACGCTATAATTTTATCTAAACTCAGTAGGCTTACTAATCTTAGGCCTAAACGTATTGCACGCGCTCAATGAACAGCTGAAGAAGCTGTTCGCTCCTGCACACATTGGCACATTTTTTTCAAGCAAGCGCAAGCACCATTTTTTAAAATGGGTTTTATAGTAAGTAATTTCAACCAAAATAAATAAATGTGATTACACTGAATCAACATGGAAAACTGATTGGATTTGCAAAAACTCTTCAACGTAAGGGAATTTCATCCAACTTTGAACCTAAATCCAATGTCATGGTGAAATGTTTTGTTGATTTCATGACAACTCAACCAAATGTAAATCAAAAATAGATGTTGAACTAACGTCTGTGGCTAGTGGGACATTGTATGTAAAAATGTAGGACCTTTTAATGTGGCTGTGGCATGAACACAACCAGTCATGATGTTTTCATCTGATTGTCAAACAAATCCCCTTCAAAAAGTAGGTTACCTTCGCACATTCATCCAAAATAATTCCAGCATCCGATGTACAGTAGTGCGGGCCAGGCCCCCTAAAGCCATAATGCCGGCCCCACATGACGTATAGGAACATGTAGATCTGAAAGAATTGGATATGTAAGCTTATGGTTGCATCTCCACTTTGCCCTCTAAAAGGTTTGGTGGAATTTTCAACTTAATGAAGACCCTATACTTAAGATCCTATTCCTAGATCAGAATAACATTTACGGGCCTCCTGAGTGGCGCAACGGTCTAAGGCACTGCATCACAGTGCTAGAGGCATCACTACAGACCTGGGTTTGATCCCAGGCTGTGATCGGATGTCCCATAGGGCGGTGCACAATTGGCCCAGCATCATCCGGGTTAGGGGAGTGTTTGGCCAGGGGGGCTTTACTTGGCTCATCGTGCTCTAGCGACTCCTTGTGAAGGGTCGGGCACCTGTAGGCTGACCTCGGTCATCAATTGAACGGTGTTTCCTCCGACACATCAGTGCTGCTGGCTTCCGGGTTAAGCGGGCGGGTGTTAAGAAGCGTGGTTTGGCGGGTCATGTTTCGGGAGAGACGCATGACTTGACCTTAGCCTCCCGAGCCTATTGCAGCGTTGAGACAAGATTGACATTCTGGAGAAAAAGGGGGTATATAAAAAAAGAACATTGACAATTGAGTCATTTAGCAGACACTCTTACCTAGGAGTTGGGTTTGGAGTTGTTTCTGGACCGGGTCAATCGGACTTCACCACTTCGTTTTCTATTGTGCTAACCAGTGAGATTGCTACATACTGCAGTACAGGATGTGACTGCTAAAAACAAAAAGCTTATTATGAGGTTATTACAGATTAACCCCTCACCCCACACATTACTGTGTGGAAGTTTGTAGTTACGGCGGGTGCCTATTATATAAATATTTTTTTAAGTAGCCTTTCACCCTTACCATCTCTGACTTTGCTGATATCTACTTTTTTGAGGAAAAATGTACTTACTATGACTGTGATATGTGGTTGTCCCACCTAGCTATCTTAAGATGAATGCACTAACTGTAAGTTGCTCTGGATAAGAACGTCTGCTAAATGACTAAAATGTAATTGCAAATGTATTTATGTATGTCAACCTGATAATGGGTCTGGAGACTCCTGCTTTCACTCGGTCAGAGATGGGAGATAATGGTCCAGTAGGATCAAGGTGGATTAGAATGCCTGTATAAAGACCATCAGGCAGCATCATCAGGCCTGCAGGTGCCCAGCTCTACCAGGTGAGTGAGCAGAGCTGATCTGACAGGAACACTGGTTCAGCTTCTTTTGTCCAGCTATTGGTGCAGCCTTGCTGAAGGACCGACTTTTGTTTTATTTACATGGCTTATCATATGTACAAACATCCATTTTTTGGATAGATTTACTAATTATATATATATATATATATATATATTTGTTCATATTTCCAACTATAAAACTATAGATATGTTCATATTTTCTTCTTGACATTGACTTTAATTCCATGCAGGTTCTTGATTGTATGACAGAAAGTGTCACGTCCTGGCCAGTATAAGGGTTAATTAGTATTGTAGTTTGGTCAGGACGTGACAGAGGGTATTTGTTTTATGTGGTTCAGGGTGGTGTGTTTGTTTAAAGGGTGTTTGATGTAGTATTTCCGGGGTTTTGGTTTATAGTCTATGTTTATGTATTTCTATGTGTAGTCTGGTGAGTGTGTTTCTATGTTGTGTTGATTGGGGTTGGGACTCTCAGTTGAAGGCAGGTGTTGTCTATCTGCCTTTGATTGAGAGTCCCATATATTGGGGTGTGTTTGTGATTCGTGGGTGATTGTTCTGTGTTCAGCCTATGCTAGCCAGACTGTTTGGAGTTGTTCGTTTCTTTGTTATTTTTGTACGTTCATTTTTGAAAGTTATTAAATAAACGTCAAGATGAGCATACACGTACCTGCTGCGTATTGGTCCTCCTTCACCGACGACAACCGTGACAGAAAGTTGTCGCTGCTTGTCAAATGGAATCGTCTGTGGCCATGTGTGGTCTCCTTGGCCTGCTGTTCAGCCAAGCTGTCCCCATGTGTGTGCCCACGGACTACACTCTGTATGAGAGACATGAATGTGACTTCTGCGTGGCCATCAATACTACCATTTGCATGGGTTTCTGCTACTCAAGGGTAAGCAGGCTACAAGCTGAACCTGACATTCTAAGTTTTCAACAAGAAAAAATCTGTAAATTCACTCAGTTTAAAACGTTTATCCTCCCACAAAAACATGTTTTGTTTTCCCTTTATTTGATCAGCATAGTCTCATTGAGATTAAGCATATTCTTTTACAAGACAGACCTGGCCATAATTGCAGGACACTAGTAGTTACAGACAAGGTCAATTATACAACATACCATGTGTGAATTATATCCTGTCACATGTTGTGCATTGGAGAAGAGATTGTAAAATATATGTATTGTAAAATATATGTATTGAAACTTGAACTATGTAAAATTCCACTTGGCAGGCTGACCGTGAGGCATATTTGACCTACATCGCATGCATTTAATGTATATATGTTTAGCATGTGTCTGTGATAATCAGGACAGTAATATGAAGGAGCTGGCTGGACCACGATTCCTGGTCCAGAGGCTGTACCTATGACCAGGTGGAGTACCATACAGTGATACTGCCTGGTTGCCCGCTCCATGCCAACCCTCTCTTCACCTACCCCGTAGCCCTCAGCTGCCACTGTGGCACTTGCAACACAGACAGTGATGTGTATGCCCACAAGGCCAGCAGTGGTGACAGCCCCAGGTGTACCAAGCCACTCAGACACATCTACCCATACCCTGGCCTGAACTACATCCACCCCAACTAAATTCTCTCCCTTCCGTGGACAGATGTAGGATCTTAATTTGAGCCAGTTTTCTACAACAGGAAAATAATCCTTTAGCAACAGGAAATGCTAATTATTATATGGATTATAGTTCATGGTCATTTTTTGGAGGGTTGATACATTTTTCGTTAGGGTAAATCATGCCTGACATTTTAAAGTGGAAATTACAAATTTTAGAAGCCTTTTTGCTGAGCAGGAAAATTCTCAGCAACAAAAGAGTGATCAAATTAAGACCCTGCATCTGTATGATGGCTTTAATGACCATACTACCAACAGGGGAGGTAATGAGAATGATCAGTTCAAATGAAGTTTATGGTCAATAGCCTACTCATTATCAAAATAGAACATCATTGTGCTTAGCATTGTGTTTGTGTTTGTGGTGGATACATACCTGTGGTGGATACATACCTGTAGCTACAGGGTGGTGGACCCCATGTATTGTGACATGTATAGTGTCTGTTTTGTTTGGTATCTGGATATGCTTTTTAGTTTACTGCTATACTTACAATGGAGGCTGACCCTGGTATTTTTGTCTGCTTCCTGGGTTTGTCCTTCTCTGTCTGTCCTGCCCATTGACTCACTGAGCTATTTTGTTTACGTTGAACCAATACCATGAATGCAACTAGATTAAAGCTGAAGTCTGTAAATAGTTGTCAGTAATCTTAATTAATCACATCCTGTGTAGGAGCACAGCTTGCTGTCACACTCAAAACACAACACAGACACACTGACAGCAACAACATAGTGATTAACAAGACCTTGGCAATGACTCCCTGACTTTCCCTCTGTTGGCTTGATAATCTGATTGTAAATTATTTCTGTGTGAAATAATCATAGAGCTATTAGCCTGTGCACTATTAAATAAAAAAACATTCTAAATTCTAAAAAGATTTAGTAGTAGTTTTGTCAAAAAATGAATACAAAATAGTATAATGAATTACTGTTTAATTTCACCAAGTGCACTCGATGAACAGACATTACTAATACACATCATTGAATGGGATTTCATACATTATCCTATCCTATCCAAAGTGCATCTGGTTATAACTTTAGTCTCATGGGAGTGTATCACAAGGGGCATGTGTGGTCAGAAATAAACAAAGGACGTTTGGGGAGACAGCTGGTGGTCTATATATATAAGTCACCAGCTCAGAGGGGGACATGTTATGCGCCTGTCATTTGGACTCCCTTCTATCCCAATCAATGCTTAATCTGATATTATGAATTTTCCAAACCTTATGTTGTAATCCAGTCTGTGTCAATGTGACAAGGGTCATGACATGATGCTGACTCAAAGAGGGAAACCACAGGGCAGGGAGAGGTAAGGAGGCTTAGATGGAAATGCTGAGCGATTCGTGCTTTTGAGGTTGGTTCGGATTGATTATCAAAAAATGTATTGGTCTTCGATTTCTGTTTCGATAAAACATTTTTTACATTAAATGCATTGTGCATTATGTGGGTTGAATGCTAACACAGAATAAAACAATTACCGTAATTTCCGGACTATAAGCCGCAACTTTTTTCCCAGGCTTTGAACCTCGCGGCTTAAACAATGACGCGGCTAATATATGGATTTTTCCCGCTTTCAATTTTTTATTTTTTTTAAAAACACATTCTGTGACGTGCTCAGTTCTTTGGCGGCATGAAACTTTCATTAGACCAATGAAATTGCCGAACGGGTTAAGGTCAAACAACTTTTTTGTTTACTGTTTAGATTAAATCGAGCGCTCTCAAACTTCCCATCATTCTGATTACGGTAGTCATTTTGTCACCCTCATCATGGCAAAGACACGGAGAAATGCATATGATGCAGCTATCAAGTTGAAGGCGATTGATCTGGCTGTTGGAAAAGGAAATAGAGCTGCTGCACGGGAGCTTGGTCTTAATGAGTCGATGATAAGACGTTGGAAACAGCAGCGTGAGGAATTGACTCAGTGCAAAAAGACAACTAAAGCTTACTGCTAATTTTTTTTTGTTTGTTACAAGCCGTGTTTCGTTAAAGCCTGTGTAAAGTTCATTTGTTTCAATGTACCGGTAGGCACCTGCGGCTTATAGACATGTGCGGCTTATTTATGTTGAAAATAATATTTGTTTTTAAATTCAGTGGGTGCGGCTTATATTCAGGAGCGCTCAATAGTCCGGAAATTACGGTAACATAAGTCCCATGATTTATTCACATTACTTTACTAAAATACTTTAGTTGTGCATATTACATTTGATTACTTTACTATTTCATTCAGAGTCATCATCTCATCTCTATAGAGCTGCTGCCTATGCTGTCTGACAAAATCCCTATTTTGTAGTTCTTCAAAGTAAATAAGGAATACTTTTATGACTAGAGGTCGACCGGTCAATCGGAATGGCCGATTTAATTAGGGCAGATTTCAAGTTTTCATAACAATCATAATCGGCATTTTTAGACGTCGATTATATTGCAATCCACGAGGAGACTGCGTGGCAGGCTGTCACGTTCTGACCTGTAAAGGTGTTATTTGTTAGTGTTTAGTTTGGTCAGGACGTGGCAGGGGGTATTTGTTTTGTGGTTCAGGGTGGTTGTGTGTATGTGTCCATGTAGAGAGGGGTATTTGATTTATTAGTCCAGGGTTTTGGTTATTGCTCTATGTTAGTTTATTTCTATGTTCTGTCCCGTCATTTGTATTTCTACGTTTAGTTAATTGGTGTTGGGGCCTTCAGTTGAAGGCAGCTGTTTATCGTTGCCTCTGATTGAAGGTCTTATAATTAGGGGTGTGTTCGTATTGTGGGTAGTTGTATTCTGTTTTGTGTTGTTCACCTGACAGAACTGTTAGTGTCGTTTTCGTAATTGTATGCGTGGTTCATTTTGTTTCACCTTCTTCAATATTAAAAGATGAGTATACACTTCCCTGTTGCGTCTTGGTCCTCCACACACGACACGCGTTACACAGGCTGACCACCTGTTACGTGAGTGCAGGCAACAAGGAGCCATGGTAAGTTGCTAGCTAGCATTAAACTTATATTATAAAAAACAATTAATCTTAACATAATTACTAGTTAACTACACATGGTTGATGATATTACTAGTTTAACTAGCTTGTCCTGTGTTGCATATAATCAATGCGGTGCCTGAAATTGTCATTTTGCGTTCAGTGTAAGCAGAGTCAGGGTATATGCAGCAGTTTCAGTCGCCTGGCTCATTGAGAACTGTGTGAAGAACATTTCTTCCTAACAAAGACCATAATTAATTTGCCAGAATTTTACATAATTATGACATAACATTGAAGGTTGTGCAATGTAACAGCAATATTTACACTTAGGGTTGCCACCGGTTTGATAAAATAGGGAACGGTTCCGTATTTCACTGAAAGAATAAATGTTTTGTTCTCGAAATGATAGTTTCCAGATTTGACCATATTAATGAGCTAAGGCTCATATTTGTGTGTTTATTATAATATAATAAAGTCTATGATTTGATAGCGCAGTCTGACTGAGCGGTGGTAGGCAGCAGCATGCTCGTAAGCATTCATTCAAAACTCACTTTCCTCCATTTGCCAGCAGCTTTTCGCAATGCTTGAAGCACAGCGCTGTTTATGACTTCCAGCCTATCAACTCCCGAGATTAGGCTGGCAATACTATAGTGCCTATAAGAACATCCAATAGTCAAAGGTCTATGAAATACAAATGGTAGAGAGAAATAGTCCTATAATAACTACAACTTAAAACTTAACTGGGAATATTGAAGACTCATGTTAAAAGGAACCACCAGCTTTCATATGTTCTCATGTTCTGAGCAAGGAACTTAAAACATTAGCTTTTTTACATGGCACACATTGCACTTTCACTTTCTTCTCCAACACTGTGTTTTTGCATTATTTAAACCAAATTGAACATGTTTCATTATTTATTTGAGACTAAATTGATTTTATTGATGTATTATATTAAGTTAAAATCATTGTTCATTCAGTATTGTTGTTGTAACTGTCATTATTATAAATATATATTTTTTTAAAAGGCTGATTAATCGGTATCACCTTTTTTTGGTCCTCCAATAATCGGTATCGGTGTTGAAAAACCATAATCAGTCGACCTCTTAAGACTGCTGAATACCAAATATCAATAACTTAGATCATGTAATATCAGGTAGAGATACCTTGCAAAGCAACAGCTGGTCTCCATTTCAGGGGTTCTCACATTTTTTCAGCCTGGGACCCAAATTAGAAATGTTGTGTTTTAATGGGACCCAAGCTTATAAAAACATGCAACTATATGTAAATATGGTAAATGTGTACATTACATTGTCCTAATGCCTAAAACAAAGGCAATCTAGACAAAAACAAATAATTCAATGAAATAACCATAAATAGCTATCCATGTGTATTGTTCCCCATTAAAAACACTATTACATATCTGTCTAGGTTGGAACTGTTGCTGTTAAAATACAAGACATCACTTTCATTCTGAACTGGAATAAACAATAATTTATACAGTAAGATGTACAGTAGACCTGATTATTTTTCATCTGTACTGTTACTTAGGGTTGCAGTATCAGTAGCTAGCTAGCTTGCTTTTCCTAACGTTCACGTTAGCTAGCTAGCTATTAGCTGTGTACGTTTACTTTTTTTAAGAGAAACTCACATCGACTACTATGAGAGATAGTAATCCCTTATTTCTGCTTACAGTGTCATCATCAACTGTTAGAAAATGACAATAATGCCTTGCTAGCAGATTTACTCTTCCACTGTCGAAGCACTGTTTCCTGAAGCATTCTGCCCTGTTCTGAAAAAAGTCCCTGGGTTTACCGTCATGCTGTGGATGTTTGGTCAGGACGTGTCGTTCTTTTGTTCGTTTTGAGACTCATTACTGAGCACTTCCTATCGCAAAACGCATTGTGGGCGCTCCTCGTTATTTCTCAAAGTTTGCATGAAACCAAGAGAGAGAAACGCATTGCTGTATTTGCATTTCATGACGATTGAGTTCAGTCAGAACTTGTAGCTAGCTTGAGTCAATTCGATAACAGCGGTGAGTGACGGCGAGTTGGAATGACAAGTCAGTGACTGACAGCGCTTCATCTGCTGCTAAACGACAGTGCCGCAGCGTGTGTGTCGCGGAGTGACCTTCAAGAAAAGTGCCGGAAAAGATCAGGTATACCACGAGGCACACGCACGTCTTCCTCCCACTCGCGCATCTGCCAAGCTGAGCAGAGGCAACGCTGCTAAGCAGAGAGCGTACTGAACAGCGAGCGCAGTTGCACTTGGCCAAATCAATTCTAGTAATTCATGAAATAATGATATGATACATTTACTCTGACACGTCGCGACCCACCATTAACTGGTCTGCGAAATGGAAAAAACTAAATGGAATTCAAATAATTGAACCGACGTCGACCAATTAGTTGTTTAAAAACCAAAAATAACCGAAATGATGGTTAATCGCTCAGTACTAATAGATGGAACATGACCATAGATATTCAATGTCAGATAGCATTTATCAGAAATGATTTCAACATCACAAAATTGCGTATCGAGCACTCGGCACCCTAATATACATTATTGTTATATTGTCCCCCCACCTTGAAACTTCCTTGTCAATACTACATAACTAGAATTGACCTCATGAAAGACTCATTGATTTAATCAGATTGGACTGTGATTATAAGTGTGTTGCTTTTCCATTTGTATTAAATGCAATTGGTTTAAAATGAATAAAATACTGTTGGCCTGAATTTACTCTGAAACAATCAGACTAATCACATGACAATGGTGTGAATTGTCCAGCTGACATACCACATCAAGCTGTGTTTTGAAGAGAAAAGCCCTGATACTCTGATGAATAAAGCAATCATCCAAACAGAATTTGACTCCTCAGCATTCTTTTAGACAGAATTGAATTGGCTACTGTATGTAGGGCACATGCCATTCACAGTTCCATTCAAACAAATCTGTGTAGTTTTGTTTGTGTTCCCCTTTTTCGAGTGGTAGGAAACCAATCACAACAGAGGATTACTTGTCTGAACATGAGGGGCCATATCACCAACATTAAGTTCAATGACTGTGATGGAAATTATTTTTCCAACTAACCATTTGTCCAACGAACCATGGCAGAGTTAGTGCCTACAAAAGGACACCATTATTATTTATCTCTATTGGGCTCCTTGATAAAAATGGAGCAATGTTTGAATGCTCCAGGATATCTGAACATCATTGCCAATCAGGTGCATCCCTTCATGGCAACAAATCAAATCACATTTTATTGGTCACATACACATGGTTAGATGTTATTGCGAGTGTAGCGAAATGCTTGTGCTTCTAGTTCAGACAGTGCAGTAATATCTAACAAGTGTTCTAACAATTCCACAACTACCTGATACACACTCATCTAAGTAAAGGGATGGAATAAGAATATATACATATAAATATATGGATGAGCAATGACAGAGCGGCATAGGCAAGATGCAACAGATGGTATAAAATACAGTTTATACATATGAGATGAGTAATGCAAGATATGTAAACATTAAAGTGGCATTATTAAAGTGACTAGTGATCAATTTTATTAACTTGGCCAATGATTTCAAGTCTGTGTAGGCAGCAGCCTCTGTGTTAGTGATGGCTGTTTAAGAGTCTGATGGCCTTGAGATAGAAGCTATTTTTCAGTCTCTCGGTCCCAGCTTTCCTGTGGTTGAAGCGGCGCTATTGCGCCTTCTTCACCACTGTCTGTGTGGGTGGACCATTTCAGTTTGTCCGTGATGTGTACGCCGAGGAACTTAACTTTCCACCTTCTTTACTGCTGTCCCGTCGATGTGGATAGGGGGATGCTCCCTCTGCTGTTTCCTGAAGTCCACGATCATCTCCTTTGTTTTGTTGACGTTTAGTGAGAGGTTGTTTTCCTGACACCACACTCCGAGTGTCCTCACCTCCTCCCTATAGGCTGTCTTGTTGTTGTTGGAAATCAAGCCTACTACTGTTGTGTTGTCTGCAAACTTGATGATTGAGTTGGAGGCGTGTGGCTACGCAGTCATGGGTGAACAGGGAGTACAGGAGGGGGTTGAGCACACACCCTTGTGGGACATCCAGTGTTGAGGATCAGCAAAGTGGAGATGTTGTTTCTTATCTTCACCACCTGGGGGTGGCCCATCAGGAAGTCCAGGACCCAATTGCACAGGGCAGGGTTGAGACCCAGTACCTCAAACTTTATGATGAAGTCTGTAGTCAATGAACAGCATTCTTACATAGGTATTCCTTTTGTCTAGGTGGCAGTGTGATGGCGATCACATCATCTGTGCACCTATTGGGGCGGTACGCAAATTGAAGTGCGTCTAGGATGACAGGTAAAGCACTTCAGGATGGCAGAAGTGAGTGCTGCGATAGTCATTTAGTTCAGTTACCTTTGCCTTCTTGGGTACAGGAACAATGGTGGCCATCTTGAAGCATGTGGGGATTGCAGACTGGGACAGGGAGAGATTTAGTATGTCCGTAAACACACCAGCCAGCTGGTCTGCGCATGCTCTGAGGATGCGGCTAGCGATGTCGTTTGGGCCGGCAGCCTTGCGAGGATTAACACGTTTAAATGTCTGACTCACGTCGGCCACGGAGAAGGAGAGCCCACAGTCCTTGGTAGCGGGCCACGTCGGTGGCACTGTATTATCCTCAAAGCAGGCAAAGAATGTGTTGAGTTTGTCTGGAAGCAAGACATTGCTGTCCGTGACGTGGCTGCTTTTCTTTTTGTAGTCCGTGATTGTCTGGAGAACCTGACACACATGTCTCATGTCTGAGCCGTTGAATTGTGACTCCAATTTGTCTCTATACTGACATTTTGCTTGTTTGATTGCCTTGCAGAGGGAATAACTACACTGTTTGTATTCGGCCATATTCCCAGTCAACTGTCCATGGTTAAATGCAGTGGTTCACGCTTTCAGTTTTGCGCAAATGCTGCCATCTATCCACGGTTTCTGGTTAGGGTAGGTTTTAATAGTCACAGTGGGTACAACATCTCCTTCACACTTCCTTATAAACTCACTCATCGAATCAGCGTATAAATCAATATTATTCTCTGAGGCTACCCGGAACATGTCCCAGTCCGCATGTTCAAAACAATCTTGAAGTGTGGATTCCGATTGGTCAGACCAGAGTTGAATAGTCCTTGTCACGGGTACGTCCTGATTGAGTTCATGCCTATAAGAAGGGAGGAGAAAAATGGAGTTGTGGTCAGATTTTCCGAAGGGAGGGTGGGGGAGGGCCTTGTAAGCATCCCGGAAGTTAGAGTAGCAGTGTTCCAGTTTTGCCAGCATGAGTGCTACAATTAATATGCTGATAGAATTTAGGTAGCCTTCTTCTCAAATTTGCTTTGTTAAAATCTCCAGCTACAATAAATGCAGCCTCAGGATATACAGTGGGGCGAACAAGTATTTGATACACTGCCGATTTTGCAGGTTTTCCTACTTACAAAGCATGTAGAGGTCTGTAATTTTTAGCATTGGTACACTTCAACTGTGAGAGACGGAATCTAAAACAAAAATCCAGAAAATCACATTGTATGATTTTAAGTAATTCATTTGCATTTTATTGCATGACATAAGTATTTGATCACCTACCAACCAGTAAGAATTCCAGCTCTCACAGACCTGTTAGTTTTTCTTTAAGAAGCCCTCCTGTTCTCCACTCATTACCTGTATTAACTGCACCTGTTTGAACTCGTTACCTGTATAAAAGACAGCTGTCCACACACTCAATCAGACTCCAACCTCTCCACAATGGCCAAGACCAGAGAGCTGTGTAAGGACATCAGGGATAAAATTGTAGACCTGCATAAGGCTGGGATGGGCTACAGGACAGTAGGCAAGCAGCTTGGTGAGAAGGCAACAACTGTTGGCGCAATTATTCGAAAATGGAAGAAGTTCAAGATGACGGTCAATCACCCTCAGTCTGGGGCTCCATGCAAGATCTCACCTCGTGGGGAATTTAAATTATTATTTTTACATTTTAGTCATTTTTAGCAGACGCTCTTATCCAGAGCAACTGCATACATTTCATACATTTTTTTTTTTTTTTTCATACTGGTCCCCCGTGGGAATCAAACCCACAACCCTGGCATTGCAAACACCATGCTCTACCAACTGAGCCACACATCAATGATCATGAGGAAGGTGAGGGATCAGCCCAGAACTACACGGCAGGACCTGGTCAATGACCTGAAGAGAGCTGGGACCACAGTCTCAAAGAAAACCATTAGTAACACACTACGCCGTCATGGATTAAAATCCTGCAGCGCACGCAAGGTCCCCCTGCTCAAGCCAGCGCATGTCCAGGCCCGTCTGAAGTTTGCCAATGACCATCTGGATGATCCAGAGAAGGAATGGGAGAAGGTCATGTGGTCTGAGACAAAAATAGAGCTTTTTGGTCTAAACTCCACTCGCCGTGTTTGGAGGAAGAAGGATGAGTACAACCCCAAGAACACCAACCCAACCGTGAAGCATGGAGGTGGAAACATCAATCTTTGGGGATGCTTTTCTGCAAAGGGGACAGGACCGTATTGAGGGGAGGATGGATGGGGCCATGTATCGCGAGATCTTGGCCAACAACCTCCTTCCCTCAGTAAGAGCATTGAAGATGGGTCGTGGCTGGGTCTTCCAGCATGACAACGACCCGAAACACACAGCCAAGGCAACTAAGGAGTGGCTCGGTAAGAAGAATCTCAAGGTCCTGGAGTGGCCTAGCCAGTCTCCAGACCTGAACCCAATAGAAAATATTTGGAGGGAGCTGAAAGTCCGTATTGCCCAGTGACAGCCCACGAAACCTGAAGGATCTGGAGGTCTGTATGGAGGAGTGGGCCAAAATCCCTGCTGCAGTGTGAGCAAACCTGGTCAAGAACTACAGGAAACGTATGATCTCTGTAATTGCAAACAAACGTTTCTGTACCAAATTTTAAGTTCTGCTTTTCTGATGTATCAAATACTTATGTCATGCAATAAAATGCAAATTAATTACTTAAATCATACAAAGTGATTTTTCTGGATTTTTGTTTTAGATTCCGTCTCTCACAGTTGAAGTGTACCTATGATAAAAATTACAGACCTCTACATGCTTTCTAAGTAGGAAAACCTACAAAATCGGCAGTGTATCAAATACTTGTTCTCCCAACTGTATGGTTTCCAGTTTACATAAAGTCCAGTGAAGTTCCTTGAGGGCCGTCGTGGTATCGGCTTGAGGGGGGATATACACGGCTGTGACAATAACCAACGAGAATTATCTTGGGAGATAATACGGTCGGCATTTGATTGTGAGGAATTCTACGTAAGGTGAACAAAAGGACTTGAGTTACTGTATGTTGTTACAATTACACCATGAGTCGTTAATCATGAAACATACACCCCAGCCCTTCTTCTTCCCAGAGAGATGTTTATTTCTGTCGGCGCAACGCACAAAGAATCCTCTGTATCCATCTGCAAATTGATTTTTTTTCAGCAGGATAATGCTCCATGCTACAAGGCTAGGATTGTCCAGGAATGGTTTCACAAACATGACAGTGAATTCAGCTTACTGCAGTGGCCTGCCCAGTCATCAGATCTTAATCCAATTGAGCATCTTTGGGATGAGATGGAATGAGCAATTTGGAGTAGAGATCCACCACCAGCCAACTTGACAACTGTGGGAAGCACTGGAGTGAACATGGGCCAGCAGCCCTGTGGAACGCTTTCGACACCATGTAGAGTCCATGCCCAGACGAAGTGGGGCTGTTCTGAGGGCAAAAATAGGTACAACTCAATATTAGGAAGGTGTTCTTAATGTTTTGTACACTCAGTGTATACGCCATTTAGCAGCCATGTTTGTCCAAAGCGAGTCATGACTTACAGTAGTGTGTGAATTCATATGACATGTTTTTATTGTGGAGAAAGAAACAATAAATCATTTTCAAACTTGTCTGACATCTCATTGGTTTAAAGCAACATATTTTATTTACCTTTATTTAACTAGGCATGTCAGTTAAGAACAAATTCTTATTTACAATGACGGCCTACCCCGGCCAAACCCTAACCAGGACAACACTGTGTCAATTGTGTGCCGCCCTATGGGACTCCCAATCACAGCCGGTTGTGATACAGCCCAGGATCAAACCAGGGTCTGTAATGACAGCTCTGGCACTGAGATGCAGTGCCTTAGACTGCTGCGCCACTCTGAGCCTCCAAATATGCCTGAAACTCATGACTGATTGTTTAGATATGATAATAATGTAGACACCTGTAACCTTGATGGGATGTTCTTGTGACTTGCCTGAGATTCATTCCATATATGGATTTCAGAGAACATGCAATGAATCTCACTTACAGCAGTGATGCTAAATAAAAGATTTGATTCAATATTTATGTTTTAAAGATTGTGATGTTGTTTTGTGATTTAAGGACTGTGTTATGACTTGTTTTAAAAATAAAAATCATTAGTAATTGAACAACACCTATCTATTATAACATCCCTTACTTACCCAGCTCGTCTTTGACCCTTGACCCTTGACCCTGTGTGTTGGCTCCTGTACTGTGGTGGATAATGATTGGAATATAAATTAATGAACAGTTAAGCATGATTGTCTGTGTTTGCTTTCCCATGTTAAGGATTATACATTGACATTATGTTTGGGATTATAGCACTGCAAACATCCAACTCATTGTAATTGTTTTATTTGACACAAACTTTCAGATAATTCAAGTCTCATTCACTCAGTTATGGTTAGCATTATTTTGGATAGCTTGATGTAAACCATTTTATGTAATCCCCCTTTCATGCTTTTGTAAAAAAAATCCCCACATGCAGTGCAGTTCAATTTCAGTGATCCTGTCCTAGTTTGTGTGTAGGCCTATTGAAAAGCAGTTGAAGAGTCTACCCATAGTAATGAATAAGATAAGGATCTCTGTGATCCTACCCATCTGATATATTTGACTCCTCATGCCATGTAGGATTTGGTCAGATGGCCTTTGTCTATACTAATAACACTACTATACCAATAACACACTAAGTTTAAAGTTGTATTAGTCCTATCTTATGTGGAGAAAGTTTGTGCTATGTCCAATCATAGGCCTATACCCAGTGGTGTAAAGTACTTAAGGTATTTTGGGGGGTATCTGTACTTTACTATTTATATTTTCGACAACTTTTACTTCTCTACATTCCTCAAGAAAATAATGTCGTTTTTACTCCATACATTTTCCCTGACACCAAAAAGTATTAGTTACATTTTGAATGCTTAGCATGACAGGAAAATGGCCCAATTCATACATTTATCAAGAGAATATCCCTGGTCATCCCTACTGCCTCACAGACTCACGAAACATACACGCTTCATTTGTAAATTATGTCTGAGTGTTGGAGTGTGCCTCTGGTTATCGCTGAATTAAAAAAAGAAAAAGGTATCTTCTGGTTTGCTTAATTTGAAATAATTGATACTTAAGTATATTTTAGCAATTACATTTACTTTTGATACATGATTATCTATGAAACCAAATACCTTTAGACTTTTACTCAAGTAGTTTTCTTTCTGGGTGACTTTCACTTTTACTTGAGTCCTTTTCTATTAAGGTATCTTTACATTTACTCAAGTATGACAATTGGGTAGTTTTTTCACCACTATACCAAAGATACTTTTAACTATGTCTCTGTGTATATTCTCACTGGCTCTGGGAAGATGTAAGTAGGAACTGATCTTGGATGAAGAATCTTGTTGATGTTACCATCCGCAAATCTTCACGAAAATTCCAAACTAACCTTAGATCAGCACCCAGGGGCCACTTCAACCTTTAATCCCCGCCACTACAATTTCAATTTAAGGGGATTTATTGGAATGGTAAACATGTTTACATTGCCAAAGCAAGTGCAATAGATAAACAATAACAAATGTACAGTAAACATTACACTCACAAAAGTTCCAGAAGAATAAAGACATTTCAAATGTCATATTAGGTCGATATGAAGTGTTGTAACGATGTTCAAATAGTTAAAGTACAAAATGGAAGATAAATAAACACAGGTTGTATTTATAGCTAACGAAATAAAAGGACAAATGAACCGTCAATGTGTACATTTGAAAAACACGATTGGAATAAATTTGAACTCTCGTTTCGAATAGTTGGCCCCGCCTTCATATTTAATGAAGTAGTGGAATTTTCCAGTATGTCATTCAGTAGGTTTCACAACTAATGACAAGACAGACGATACTTTTACGTACTAGAACGACATTTCTCATCTGACATTTATTTCAGGTGAGTGTCTTTCGCGTTATCAAATATAACTATTAGCTAATGTATCACTGGATTGACACTTTCTATGTCATCGTTGCTCAATTTCTTATAATGCATTATTGAAAGAGTAACTGCCGCGGCTAGCTAGTTAAAGTTAGGTAGCAAGTTAACACTAGCTTACTCTGAGTGCAATTCAACTACATATTCGAATGTTAAGTATTATTATTTGTTTTATATATAGAGGAACTTGATTAATAATCTTACAGCAACGTTATATATCTACGGAAGATACTGAATTAACGTTAGCTAGCTAACGCCATTTCCGGATAAAAAACAGCTAACTAGCTAGCGTTGGTAACTTAATTAGCTAAGTAAATAAGGCGCAATCGTAATGAAACATATTGTTGCTATTATTGAATAAGATTACTTAGGGAAAATTATAATATAATAGTAGCTAGTTAGTTAAGTTAATGGATGGGGCTGGCAAAAATGTAGCTAACTAACGTTAACCACTAATTTTACATTTTATGCATTTAGCAGACACTCTTATCGTGAGCTATTTCACTTTAATTTAAAGCTAGAATCCTTATTTGCTACATACATTTTTGGATACATGCATACATACATATATATATATATATATATATATATATATACACTATGTATGTGTGTGTCCAAAAATGAATGCAGCAAATAAGGATTCTAGCTTTAAATTAAAGTGAAATAGCTAACTAACGTTAATTATTAAACTGGTTTGGGGTGTAGTAAAGTTACAAGTTAGACTCAAGTTGAATCTTGTTCACGTCCTGACCTGGAATGTCTTTTACCCTAGCAACTGCCAAAGATACTGGAGTTGATGCCTCAGGGCCATGCAAACTGATGCCCAAATATAGACTTCCTGTTACTGAGCATGTATTGAGATTCACTTTTCACTTCCAGTAGGAGGCAGGTTGTAAACCCTCGTGATCCTTTGAGGTGTGAGTGGGTGGAGATTATCCAAGGGGCATGTTGCTGTATGTGTGTGGGATAGGCTTTGTGTGTATTAGGTTTAATTTTGCATGTGTGTACTCACGCTCAGGACTCTGACAGGCTTGTCTATATATAAATAATCTCCCTGGCTCTTCCTCTCCAGAACTCTAGCAGCAGCTCATCAGCACTTGATCTACTGACCGCTTAGATCGACTTACGACTGACTAACTAAGATATCACAGCTCCGTTCTACATCTGCTACCTATCTGAAAGTTACCATGTCTCACCAGCAACAGATCAGGTACTGTAACTGAGGCTTTCTCTCATCTGTATTGAGCGTCTCACTTTTTTTACTCAATATGTGCAATATCTAGAGAGTTGCTTAGTTTTTTCCCCCGTGTTAGTAACCCAGGAAAATGTTTCCATAAAGGTATCCTTCCTTTATGTTTTATCTATTTCAAGTGCCTTGAAGGTGTGTGTAATGCCAATCTGAACCTAATCTCAAATGGTTTTATTTTATCCAGCCTTCCTGCTAAACTGATCAATGGTGGTATTGCTGGCATTGTTGGGGTCACCTGTGTGTTTCCCATCGACCTTGTAAAGACCAGGTTACAGAACCAGAGGCAAGGTCAGCAGATCTACAAGAACATGTGAGTCCGTCCTCCCTTTTCATGTCATGCTGTGTGGCTGCATAGCTAAATCTTGATAGGTAAATTTATTTGACCGTTTTTAAAAACACCACAAAGGACATGGAATAACACTAATATAGGATGGGATATCTTGAGGTGTGCTTCAGATAATGCGGCTGCTGTTGTGCGAGCATAGACTTGTTCCCGGCTTTGAGTCCCATGTCTGTGACGACCGACTGCCGTCATTGGCTCATTCTTCCTGTTGAGTAATCCTGAGGAATGTGTGAGGGGAGTGGAAATTTCCCTTTGCTCTGTGCACCCATTCAGTTTGCATCTCCACCCTAAACCCCTTGATGTTACTTAGTTCTGACTCTGTTTTACCTATAGGTAGGCCTGGTGCAGTAATTGTATAATTGTGTAACTGCCGATTATGGATTGTCCATCATGAAAAATAGTTGACAATTTACCTGATAGCAGCAAATGGAAGTAAGCCTGGTTTACATCATGAAAAATAGTTGACAATTTACCTGATAGCAGCAAATGGAAGTAAGCCTGGTTTACATCAAACAGCTTATATAAGCAGAGACGAGGGGAGGCAAAACTAGCCAGTTCTAGAATTTTGTGGAACAGACATCTGACTGAAGATGGGACGGCTAGGCATTAAAAAAGATTGACACTTGCGGTCGAGTCCGCTTCTGCCATAACATGGACTCTTTACAACGTGATGAGACTTGTTGCTATTGTAACGTTCTAAACGGTGACTGCAGTCATTTGGCTGACAAATAACCTTACCAAAAATTCCACTACCGTCACAGCCCTACCAACACGAGTAGGTAGGGCTGCTCCCTCGGGAGCCCAAAGGAAGAAGTTGTGGTAAATTTCCCTCATTCTGACATGTTGTGTTTTCTCTTAGGCTGGACTGCCTCATTAAGACTGTTCGATCAGAAGGATACTTTGGCATGTATAGAGGTAAGAGTCATTACATTTTTTGTCCTAGTTTTATAGTACTGGTTCTATATCTAGTCAACAAGGGGGTTATTAGTGAAATTCTGACCGATTGCAAGAAAATTATTTTAAGCTATAACTGATCTGTATTTAATTATTTGCTTAAAGTGAAAGCAGTCAAGTTGCTGTTCAATCACAATCAATGCAGTAGTTTCTCATTATTGATAGAAGTAATTATGTTCGGATGTGATCTCAAAAGTTGATTGATTGTCACTGCATTGTACTTATGTAGTGATGTTTAAATGCATCATTAGAAATTGGCTTGTTTCTTTGTACTTATTTATTTAGATTTTAATGAATGACAAATGGTAGAATATTCCCCAATCCTTTAAAAGCGAATGGCCTAATTTTCAATTGATGACATGATTGATGCAATGTTCACAGTGAAATGCATTACTTTAGCTGTACTGAAACTAAATACTGTATGAAACACATTGACACGTTTGTGATGGGCAACATCATGTACATAGCCTAGTGTCTTTTATGGAGATAAGGTTGGAGTTCATTTTATGGGACTCCATTTGTATGAGGAATACTTGCTTTTTTTTTGCATCTGTTTTTTTTCCCATGTTACAGACCTGGGTCCCCCTGGGATATTGAACGGCTAGCCGATATGGCACAGCCACACTGAAGGCAAATCATTTAATGGTTCTTACAATAATGCTTTATTTCAACTAGGCAACCATTTCCCATTTGTTCAATATTTTTCTCCTTACTGTCTTCATATCAGTGAACCTGTTCTTTCTGCTTTTGACTCCTTTCGCTTACTGACTTTTCACCAACACTTGTGACCATTGCCAAACAATGCTCTTGTGAAAATGTATGTCGTAGTAGTGGCTAAGGTGACTTTCATTCTCGTCTATCCATTTCCCACTGGCATGTAGGCTAGCCTATGTCTTAATGTAAAGTCTTCTTCCCACATTTGTTTTCTAAAGAAAAGTTGGTCTTCCAGTAGATTAGCCTAAGCATTTTTCATTTTCTCCTGGAATTTACTGTCTTTTCTGCATCCCCTTCTCTAGTGTTGTCTGATCTCTGTTCGCATTCCTGTTCCGCTTGCTTCTCATCATGTTTCTCATGTTTAAATGTAACTCATTAGGTTGACTTATGCTTTAAATAATCTCCCTCTGTGATCATGCCAGAGCAGCCATCCTGTGCGCTTCTTGTCTATTTCATTTAGAAAAGTGTGTATTAGATTGATAGCTAGTACTGTACAGTCAGTGGCATTGCATACTTAAATGGACCGATGGTGGTGGGGAATGTTTTTGTTTGTAACATTTCCTTGTAAACACATTTTGATGTATGATTTTTAAGGTTTGACTAATGTTCAATTGTTTTGTCTTCAGGTGCTGCTGTGAATCTGACCTTGGTCACTCCTGAGAAGGCCATCAAACTAGCCGCAAATGACTTCTTCCGCCAGCATCTTAGCAAAAATGGGTAAATAACTGTTTACATTTCGGCCAGTGAAGACGGTAGATTAAGAGTACAGATGGGTGTTGATAATAGATATATAATGGGGTGTCCAACTAGTCATTGAAGAGACCAATCCTATCCCATGCATGCTTTCTAACCTCTCTGACTCCTTGTTGCAGGAAAGGCTTGACGGTGTTTAAGGAGATGTTGGCAGGTTGTGGTGCAGGCATATGCCAGGTTGTCATTACTACTCCTATGGAAATGCTTAAGATTCAACTTCAGGACGCAGGGAGGCTAGGTAAGCAAGTACACCGTATTGATTGATGGAAGTTATATTACATGTGATTCCTACAGCGGCAAATACATCTTGTGCAAGTATATTAATGTATTTTTGTTCCTCCCAGCGGCTCAGCAGAGAATGCCAGCCATGATGTCTCCCACTAAGCTGGCTGCCACTAACACAGTGCTGAGCAGGTCCTACAACGTGGGGCCCAGTCCTGCAGCCAGGGCAGTGTCTGCTACCCAGATCGCCCGGGACCTTCTGCACACACAAGGCATCCAGGGCCTCTACAAAGGCCTCGGGGCCACCCTCATGAGGTAAGGGCTTCTTATACCTTCATGTAAAGTCAAAGGCCTGAAGTAATTGTTATTGGGGCTGCTAGGCTAGAAAAACTGGAATAGCTTTAGAAAACAGATTTACAAACCAGTAAAATACTTGTCTTCTATTTCAGAGATGTTCCCTTCTCCATGGTCTACTTCCCACTGTTCGCCCACCTTAACCGGCTGGGCCAGCCCTCTCGAGATGAATCAGCACCCTTCTACTGGGCATTCTTGTCTGGCTGTCTGGCTGGCTCCACTGCAGCTGTGGCAGTCAATCCTTGTGATGGTGAGTCTGGAATCTGTCTCCATTTGTGACCCACTTTTATTAAGCTAGCAGATGTTTTTTTTTGTTTGTTTTACTTCTATACTTCCTGGTCTAACAAGTTCCCACTCTTTATTTCAGTTGTAAAAACGAGATTGCAGTCTCTGAGCAAAGGGGCCAACGAGGAGAGCTACAATGGTGTGGTTGACTGCGTCAGGTAGAGTCACTCTTTAATCATGCTATTTCCTGACTTTGAACTCGTTGCAACTTTACAACCAGTGTGCTCTATAAAAATTGATTTACACACATTCCTGAAATTCAAGCAGTGATTTATTTCCTCTCTCTCCTTGCAGTAAGATCATGCGTAAGGAGGGTCCCTTTGCCTTTCTGAAGGGAGCAGGATGCAGGGCGCTGGTCATCGCTCCTCTCTTCGGCATTGCACAGGTCATGTATTTTATTGGCATCGGAGAGTTCATCCTGGACCAGTCACCTTTCAACTACTTGTCTGCATGAGACAAGACCAACACTACCTGGCTGTGCATGGGACTTTCTCACACGTCGCATGAAGAAGTATCTCAGCAAAATACTGGCAGCTATATTCCATCAGTATTTGGTACAGAAAAAATAAACTACGTAAGACTGAGGTGTCTGTCAGAGCTTTGGAGCCTAGAAAAGAGAGAAAAAAAAAACATTCTATAGTTCTTGACTTCCTGTATGGTCTAACAGCTGTACTGCACTTCCTCCAAATATTTTCCTGGCTTATTTAATGGGCTGTGAACAACGATTGCACTTGAAGGTGTCTGTTTGCTGAACTGCAGACTGTGAAGTGCAGCAGTGGCACTGGCTGGGGAGTCTCCCTGGTTCCTCTCCCTCTGTGAGGGGCCATTTCAACACAACCAACAACTGAAAGCTTTTTTTATCTAAAAAATATTTGATAATTTATGATTCTACTTTTGTGCTGTTGGTTGAATGCCATAGTGTGATGTAAAGATTTGTATAGGTCACAGGAGGTTGGTGGCACCTTAATTGGGGAGGACGGGCTCGTGGTAATGGCTGGAGTGGAATAGGTGGAATGGTATCAAATACACACATGGTTTCCATGTGTTTAATGCCATTCCATTTGTTCCATTCCAGACATTATGAGCCATCCTCCCCTCAGCCTCCATTTGTGAAGGTATTTCATAGCGTCTGTAATGTTTTTGCAGTCATGTGATTTCAAGCTATCAATTAACCTGATTTACACATTTGAATTAATTTAACTGGTCGATTGAGAAGGCTAAAGAAACGCGTTAGAATGACCTTTTTACATATTTTTTTTCAACAGATACCTCTTCAACTCACATTTCACTGAGGTTTAGTTTGAGACAGAGGGACCAAGCACCTAGGGGTTATTCCACAGCTACACCTCATGGTTCGCTGCCACAGACACTCACATCTTAGTTTATTTTTTACATTCTAAATACTTGATTAATTCATATTATATATATATATATACACAGTAAGGTTGTGAAGTGTTCTGTTATGGTCTATGTTACTTCAGGCCTATAGACTTTTAGTTTATGGCCATCATTTTGTTTTTTATTCATGACATGCCCCTAAATGTAATGCATATGGTTTTGTATTTGCCTTCGCTGAGTGGATTGGCATTTTTCACTATAAGGAAGTGATACTGTATCGAGACAATGAGCCTGCCAAATAGCATCACCGACGCTATCTGCACCAGGTCATCTAACAAAGGAAATGACTTACAACATAAAGTGATGTATGTCTAATTTTGTTTTGTATGTATTTAAGTGATGCCCGGGTTGACTCATAACCTGCAGTCCTGACTGTTATATCCACGGGACGGGCCGGTTTAGGTTCATGCAATGTGTGGATGAAGGGCGGGTTGAATAAAGTATTTAAAAAAAAGAATAAATCCATACATGTATACTTCTTGTGCAGGTCATGTAGTTTACATTGAGGTTTATCGCACTTGACTTAGCACGCGGCGCCATAACGTTATGACACTATCATAACCATGTCATAATATACATATACATATGCACAAATGTATGTGGACACCCCTTCAAATTAGTGGATTTGGCTATTTTGGCCACAGCTGTTGCTGACCGGTGTATAAAATCGAGCACACAGCCATGCAATCTCCATATACAAACATTGGCAGTAGAATGGCCTTACTGAAGAGCTCAGTGACTTTCATCGTGGCACCGTCATAGGATGCCTCCTTTCCAACAAGTCAGTTGGTCAAATGTCTGCTCTGCTAGAGCTGCACCGGTCAACTGTAAGTGCTGTTAGTGTGAAGTGGAAATGCCTAGGAGCAACAGCGGCTCAGCCGTGAAGTGGTAAGCCACACAAACTCACAGAACAGGACCGCAGAGGGCTGAAGCACAAAAATGTATCTGTCCTCAGTATCAACACTCACTACCAAGTTCCAAACCGCCTCCGGAGCAACGTCAGCACAAGAACTGTTCGTTGGGAGCTTCATGAAATGGGTTTCCATGGCCGAGCAGCCACACACATGCCTAAGATCACCATGCGCTATGCCAAGCATCGGCTGGAGTGGTGTAAAGCTTGCCACCATTGGACTCTGGAGCAGTGGAAATCCGTTCTCTGGATTGATGAGTCACACTTCACCATCTGGCAGTCCGACGGACTAATCTGGGTTTGGCGGATGCCAGGAGAATGCTACCTGCCCCAATGCAGTGCCAACTGTAAAGTTTGGTGTAGGAGGAATAATGGTCTGGGGCTGTTTTTCATAGTTCGGGCTGGGCCCCTTATTTCCAGTGAAGGGAAACCTTAATGCTACTGCATACAATTACATTCTAGATGATTCTCTGCTTCCAACTTTGTGGCAACATTTTGGGGAAGGCCCTTTCCTGTTTCAGCATGACAAGGCCCCGTGCACAATGCAAGATCCATACAGAAATGGTTTGTCGAGATCGGTGTGGAAGAACTTGACTGGCCTGCACAGAGCCCTGACCTCAACCCCATCGAACATCATTGGGATGAATTGGAACGCCGACTGCAAGCCAGGCCTAATCTCCCAACATCAGTGCCCGACCACACTAATGCTCTTGTTACTGAATGGAAGCAAGTCCCTGCAGCAATGTTCCAACATCTAGTGGAAAGCCTTCCCAGAAGAGTGGAGGCTGTTATAGCAGCAAAGGGGGACCAACTCCATATTAATGCCCATGATTTTGGAATGAAATGTTCGACGAGCAGGTGTCCACATACTTTTGGTTTTGGTCATGTAGTTTATGTCATAACAGCTGACATAATATGGTCATAACACCTGTTGTGACATATATTGTATTATTTTATGGCTGTTTATGACACCTACATAAGTGTCAAAACCCATATTTATTCAAATGTGTTTTTTTCCCTGCCAAGAAGTTTCCTTTTGTTTGAAAGTTTGTTTCTTAAGTCCTTTGTTGTAATTAATTATTTACATTCATGTTTTTTTCATCATATTTTAACTAACTTGTAAAAAAGATACTTAATGACAATGTCAAGAAGCATTATGACCATCATAATCATATAAGCCAGATAGGCCTGTCATGTGCATGCCCTTATGTCAGTCATCAGTCAAAAAGAGGGTGCCTTGTCCTGCTCCTGAAATCTGTTCCTGCATGCATCCCAGTCATCAGAAAGAAAGCATTGGGGTAGGTGCAAGTCTGACAGCAATGTGTGCCCAATTACAACAATATTTTAATCTGGTCAATTTCAGAAAATATGATATAACATAAACATGCTGTTGACGAGTAGGCTATGGTGTAATGGAATGTTTTGCGTTGTGTGGTAGGTTTTGTAGGTGTCATAACCAACCATAAAATAACTACCGTTGTAGGTTTTGACACTCTTATGTAGGTGTCATAACCAACCATAAAATAACTACCGTGGTAGGTTTTGACACTCTTATGTAGGTGTCATAACCAACCATAAAATAACTACCGTTGTAGGTTTTGACACTCTTATGTAGGTGTCATAACCAACCATAAAATAACTACCGTGGTAGGTTTTGACACTCTTATGTAGGTGTCATAACCAACCATAAAATAACTACCGTGGTAGGTTTTGACACTCTTATGTAGGTGTCATAACCAGCCATAAAATAACTACCGTGGTAGGTTTTGACACTCTTATGTAGGTGTCATAACCAGCCATAAAATAACGCAATATATGTCACAACAGGTTAAAATATATGTGTCATGACAAGTTATGTCAGCTGTTATGACATATTATGACATGGTTATTGTGACCGTTTCATAATGTGTTATTATGCTGGGTGTCAGGTAGTGTTACCGGTTTTTCATTATTTTTATCCGGCATTAATGCGTAAACCTAAGCTTTAGGACTTACCTGTATGTTAAAACTTAATTTTTCAATAAATAAATGTTCAAGCGAAAAATGGGAACTGTACAGCGCATTTTCTATATTTGCTGGTTAGGGTCGGGCATCAGATTATACCATTATCACATATATTCAGGCGGTTGCGGAAGGTTATTATCAATTGCGAGTGAACAAACAACTGACCCCCACATCCCTAATGTTTGTCAAATACAACTAAAAGCTTTCTGCCATTAACAAGGTTACATAGTCTAATTTCTTTTAGCTTTCTCACAGGAGATCCAAAAACATTTAAATAGGATAGAAACAGAACTCATTTTACCAAATGGACATGCTGATAAAATAAAAGCATTCAATGTCTTTTTGTTTGACATTATTAGCATACATAACCTGGATCTACAACAGTGTGGGCCAACAATATTAACACCCAATAGAATTCATTCAAAATATACACCAACTCACTGGAACAGTTCACACGTGTTCTCTGAGACCTCACACAGGACACTGGAAAAAAGCTTGAACATTCAGACTTAAGGTTGGACATTAAAAGAAGGACAGTACAGTGCTTCATAAAATGTAGCTGCCTCCTGACAGAATATTAATGACAAAAGTTCTTCAGAATGTTGGTCAAGTTGAAATCAGCTCTTTTCCAACAAAAGGTGCAGGGTATGCTTGTAGCAGAGCAACACTATGCTGATGGGCAAAGTAAAGGAACACAACATACAGTTTGTTAAAGTAGAATATGCAGCTGTGGTAGGAATAGGTTGCTTGGGCTTGTCTATACAAAGATACACATTTTAGACATTTATCGAGTAATGAAATGTATGATGCATACAGTAGGTGCAAGTCCCAACAACAGTTATGTAAAACTCAATGACTGAAGTTAAGATTACTGACCTAAATACAACTTTACAAGCAGATAACGTACGACTACAATAGTTCTGTACACAAAATTAACCCTTAAACTGAGGTTACAAGACATTGAATAAATAATGTTAAAAACAGCACACATAGGAGTTTGTATACAGCAATGCTCCTCAGCCATCACATTCCTGCTTCAAAGAGGAAGACGTTACATGAACATGGAACGCTAGCAGTGTTAGAGGATGCGAAAAATGGGGAATGTCTCAAAGTAGTTCCAAATGCTGAGCCACGTTGTGCTTAGAGAGGAGGAGTGCAGTGAGAGGCCAGTTATTCAGGTCACAGAGATGCCAGAGGAGAGAGAGGGGGTCTGGTCTAACTGCCTCTGTCCAGGGGATGGGGAAATCCCTGTGAACATTTGAGTGTGTGATATCACACCCGCACCACTAAATTGACCCCTGGACTTGAATGTTTGTGTTAAAAAAGGCTCCCCTGTCCTCCATCCCAGATGTGATGTACCCTCCTTGTTCAGGCATTGTGATTATGAAGAGCTGGTGAGTCGGTATAAAGCCTACAGGGTGGGAGGGGTAAGGCTGGAGCTACTGGGTCTTTCTAGATCACCTCCCTGTTGTTCCGAATTGCACAGCAGAGGACCATACTGAAGATCATACCAATGACCTGAGGAGAGAACAGAAAACTATAGTAGACTATAAGCTTGTAATACAGTTATGCAGATTTCTTGTAATATGTTGTAAATAATTATATAACGAGCTACCATATGTAACATAATGTAATTTGTGCCCGAGTGTCAGTAAGATTCTTACCATTACTCCTGCAACACCAATCCCCACATATCCGATAATGTAGAGCTTTTCATTGAAAAAGTCCATTATTGCATTCAGACAGTTCTGGAAACACACATAGCATAATGTCACTTACAATACTTTTATTCACTTTTTCCTAATAAGAGAACATTAGGGATTATATATATATATATATATATATATATCCCTAATCTCTGAAACCCATGATCTAAGCACAGCTATAGGTACTACTGTACTATAACTAGACTATACAACTAGATATTAATAATCTAATTTGAAATTAGGCAAAATAGATAACAGCGGCTTAAAGTAATGGCTATCAGACAGTACAGGAGACAAGAAGTGGAACTACGGTAAAACAATGTTGTTTTCAATGGTGTTATACTGCCACCTAGAGGAATGTATGATACTGCAGCAGGAGAGCACAAATAGTTGTTTTTACCTTTAGGTCTTCATCACCATGAAGACACAGAGACGGGTTAGGTACGGAGTCACCACAGCAATTCAGCTACAAATGATAATAAAACAGAATATAACAAATAAATATGGCATATCAAAACATAGAAATGGACAACATTGACAATGTGACATGATCAAGAAGTACTTAATGAGCGCATAAAGAAAACTGTAGTTTAACTCACAACAGTGTGGTAAATTGCTGCTATTGCCGTCCGGTTGGAATTCTCAGAACCTTCTGAAATAGATTCACTGTAGAACTTTTGAACATCTTCAATGATCTAAAACATAGATTAAGGATGAATTAAAATTAGTCAGAGATTGCAGTATCAATAATCTGTCTTTCATTCAAGTTTAATTTCAGAACATTGATTGGAGTGGATATACCTTGTCTTTGCTCATGAATCCAAACACACCTGCAGCAACCTCTGCACCAACGATTACAATAAGGCAGGCAAAGAACTGCAAAACAGAGAGGGCAGTGACATATTAAACCAATAAGGCCTGAGGGGGTGTGGTATATCGCCAATATACCACGACTAAGGGCTGTTCTAAAGCACAATGCAACGTGGAGTGCCTGGATACAGCCCTTAGCCGTGGTATATTGGCCATATACCACAAACCCCATAGGTGCCTTATTGACATTATAAACTGGTTACCAACATAACTAAAGCAGTAGAAAGAAATGTTGTCATAGCCATGGTAAACCATCTGATATTTTTATTTTACCTTTATTTAACTAGGCAAGTCAGTTAAGAGCAAATTCAAATTTTCAATGACGGCCTAGGAACAGTGGGTTAACTGCCTTGTTCAGGGGCAGAACGACAGATTTGTACCTTGTCAGCTCGGGGATTCGAACTTGCAACCTTTCGGTTACTAGTCCAACACTCTAATATACCACGGCTGTCAGCCAATCAGCATTCAGGGCTCGAACCACCCAGTTCATTTTAATGCATAGCCTACCATAGAGTATCCTGTACATATGGCCAGGAGTTTTCCCAGATCAGGACATCCGGTTAGTAAAAACTCTGGGCCTGCTGACAGTATACTCATCAGAGAAGCCCACTGGGCACACACTGGTGGAATCAATGTTGTTTTCACTGCAATTATGTTGAACCAACGTGGAATAGACATTGAATTGACGTCTGTGCCCAGTGGGAGGCTTGTGTTGACTCAAAATGGTTGGGTAGAGCTACGTTAAAATTGCATTCCACTGAACAGAGACAGGTGCCTAAGGTAAAACTCCCACCAATTACCCACCGACGCAAGGAGACACTGTGACTCCTTCACAGCTCCACAGCAACCAAAGAATCCCACCAGCGTCATGCCCCCACCTGCACCAATCAGTATGTACACGGCTGAGGAGAGATAGACAGAGAGTGAGCTGGGGGGGGGGGGGAATATCCCATATATAACACAGCTAACATGTTAACATTCTGAAGTGTCAGATGTGGAAAATACAGGAGCTGAAAGGAGATGCAAAATCCTGACAGTTGTGAAAAGTGTCAATAAAACAAGGTACTTTTCTACTTCAAAGTGCCTCTCGGTTGATTTGAATATATTTTGCATACCCTGAATATCTTGGTGTCGCTAAGGTAATCCAACACACATCTTTGCTGAACTTGCAGCAGTACATTTCTCTACAATGTCTCTCATCAACACAACACTCATTTTCAGAGGCATGTGGATGTCGTTAGCTGCTCCACCCCTGCTTGAGCAACATTACCCCTCTCAACACAAGGAGTAGGAAAGATAATAATCTCGCCTCACTACCAGCCCTGTGATGTCCCCCCCCCTCACTACCAGCCCTGTGATGTCCCCCCCTCACTACCAGCCCTGTGATGCCCCCCTCCCTCACTCACTCACTACCAGCCCTGTGATGCCCCCCCTCCCTCACTCACTCACTACCAGCCCTGTGATGTCCCCCCCTCACTAAAAGCCCTGTGATGTCCCCCTCACTACCAGCCCTATGATGTCCCCCCCCTCACTACCAGCCCTATGATGTCCCCCTCACTACCAGCCCTGTGATGCCCCCCCACACTCACTACCAGCCCTGTAATGTCCCCCCCTCCCTCACTACCAGCCCTGTAATGTCCCCCCCTCCCTCACTACCAGCCCTGTAATGTCCCCCCCTCCCTGACTACCAGCCCTGTAATGTCCCCCCTCCCTGACTACCAGCCCTGCAATGTCCCCCCCTCCCTGACTACCAGCCCTGCAATGTCCCCCCCTCCCTGACTACCAGCCCTGTAATGTCCCCCCCTCCCTGGCTACCAGCCCTGTAATGTCCCCCCCTCCCTGGCTACCAGCCCTGTAATGTCCCCCCCTCCCTGACTACCAGCCCTGTAATGTCCCCCCCTCCCTGACTACCAGCCCTGTAATGTCCCCCTTTCCCTGACTACCAGCCCTGTAATGTCCCCCCCTCCCTGACTACCAGCCCTGTAATGTCCCCCCCTCCCTGACTACCAGCCCTGTAATGTCCCCCCCTCCCTGACTACCAGCCCTGTAATGTCCCCCCCTCCCTGACTACCAGCCCTGTAATGTCCCCCCCTCCCTGACTACCAGCCCTGTAATGTCCCCCCCTCCCTGACTACCAGCCCTGTAATGTCCCCCCCTCCCTGACTACCAGCCCTGTAATGTCCCCCCCTCCCTGACTACCAGCCCTGTAATGTCCCCCCCTCCCTGACTACCAGCCCTGTGATGTCCCCCCCTCCCTGACTACCAGCCCTGTGATGTCCCCCCCCTCACTACCAGCCCTGTGATGTCCCCCCCCTCACTACCAGCCCTGTGATGTCCCCCCCCCTCACTACCAGCCCTGTGATGTCCCCCCTTCACTACCAGCCCTGTGATGTCCCCCCCTCACTACCAGCCCTGTGATGTCCCCCCCTCACTACCAGCCCTGTGAGGTCCCCCCCCTCACTACCAGCCCTGTGCTGTCCCCCCCCCCCTCACTACCAGTCATGTGGTGGCCTCCCTCACTACCAGCCCTGTGGTGCCCCCCCATACCCCTCACTATCAGCCCTGTGTTGCCCTCCTACACCTCTCACTACCAGCCCTTTGATAGGGTAGTAATGGTAAACCAGGGCAGTCCCCATGCTTCATGTTCAGGGCTTAATCAACGACACAGGCAGGACCTGCTATGGCTGCCTAATTAAATCACATTGGGGCCGTGGTGCACCAAGGTTGTTTTCGTTGCTTAAGAACAATAGACAGGAGGTGTGGCGAAGCGGTCCGCTGTGGCTGCGCTGTGGTTGGGGGAGGAAACTGGGAACAAGAGGGCTGACTGAGCTCAAAGCTGATCTCCTGCTTAGCAATGGAAAACACCATAAGACAAGACAGGTGCCTTGCTTTACACAAACAAAGCTAGCGACATTGATAAGAGAGACCTTCCCAACACATGTACAGCACTCATCCTTATCAATATCTGCCATATCTAAGCATTTGCACTTTGTGTTGGCCCAGCATTGGTGGAGGTTAGCAATGGGCAATGCAAATCTTTGAGAGTTCAGTGTGCAAATCTACCGTGGCTGCTCCCCATAGGCTTGTCTCAGCTTAGACAGACACAGAAGTGACAGAATGGAAAGTGAATCATCCGTAGAGAATGCTGCCATCTTGCCACTCTATGGTATCTCTGTCTGTTCAGTCTAGTCCGGTCTTGTCGGGACAGCTCCAATAAGGCCTTTCGCTCTCCTATGGTTCTTATACAGCCCAAGATAATATGCGTCTTGTGTTGCCAAGGCAATATGATAAAAGCATGATCAATCGTAGTGATTTTTTGTTGTTGTTGCAATGTCTCCACATTAAATATGAAATTAAATGGATAAGAACACAAGGTTATGCATGTATTGTTGGCTACAACCAATACACTCTTAGAAGAAAATAAAGTGCTATCTAGAACCTAAAAGGGTTCTTCGGCTGTCTCCCTAAGAGAACGTTTTTTTTGGTTCCAGGTAGAAGCCAAAAGGGTTCTGTTCTACCTGGAACCAAAGAGGGTGTACCTATGGGGATGGCTAAGAACCCTTTTGGAATCCTTTTTTCTAAGAGTGTATTACCAAACTCAGAAGTCACTATGTTGGGTAAGAAGCTTTCTTTGTGCCACATGCTTTGTTTGGATGCCCAGGCAAGCGCTGGTATGACATTTGCATTGAAAGCCAAAATTAACTTGATAGTGTTATCATAACCAGATACACTGCATACATCATCCCAAAGCTTGGGCATCTATCCAGATCTTCTTTTATTGCATTTAACTGGGATTGAATCAAGAAGCTGACACCAGATGTCAATATCACAATGTGCAATGAATGACGCAATGTTTGATGATATCATGACTTTCTGGCTGATGGGAGTGGCGGTCGCTAGGAGACTGTAGCCTCAGAGCACCCTGAGGGCAGCAGCCAACTGGGTGAAGGCATGGTGAAGAGCTGATGAAGTGAAGTCACCATTTTAGGTCATGCTCTAAATGGGAGTAACAAGAATAGACTGCATTCTACTGATTTCCATGGTGGAGACCCATTGAGAGAGATGCTATTATATGGAACACTGAACTGAAGTGTACTTAATGCTGAACGTTGAGAGGCATGGTGTGAATGTTATTGTTATCGTTTTCATATAATTGAACGCTCAGGAAAATGCCCCTCCAAGCACTTTCTCTTCAAAGAGCTCATGTGGGAAATATGTTTGTCGTTGCAAGAATAAACCTGTTATTATGCCCTAAAAGGGGATGATGACCCACAGGCAATTGAGTGCTGACTCTCTAATAGAATAAGCCATCAAAAAGGTCATTTACAACATGAACAATGTCTACACTGTATTTCTGATCAATTTGATGTTATTTTAATGGACAAAAAATAGCTTTTCTTTAAAAACAAGGACATTTCTAAGTGACCCCAAACTTTTGAACGGTAGTATGTGTGCCATTCAGAGAGTGAATGGGCAAGACAAACGATTTAAGTGCCTTTGAACGGGGTATGTTAGTAGCTGCCAGGCGTACTGATTTGAGTGTGTCAAGAATCACAACGCTGCTGGGTTTTTCACACAACAGTTTCCTGTGTGTATCAAGAATGGTCCACCAGCCAACTTGACAACTGTGGGAAGCATTGGAGTCAACATGGGCCAGCATCCCTGTGAAACACTTGACACCTTGTAGAGTCCATGCCCGACGAACTGAGGCTGTTCTGAGGGCAAAAGGGGGTGCATCTTTATAACAGGAAGGTGTTCTTAATGTTTTGTACACTCTGTGTATGTTCCTATGAGAGGAACAGGTTGATGGGAAATGCTTCAACAAACACAAAGATAGCCACCCATTAAATACTGTACTTCAAACGTATTCCTACCCTAGTGAACATTGTAGGTAGCTGGGCTGTGTTCCGTACAAGGAAATGTGAGGACATGTTCTCAAAACCTTTTTTGAAACAGAGGAGATGTTAGCATTTTGCTATGGTTATGTTGTGCCATACTAAACACGAGACTGGTAACTAATTCCAATAGAACAGTTTGGAGGGTGTTCAGCTGGTCTGGGCTCCTGGTCTCACTGGGAACTGGACTCACCTATGAAGAAGGTCTCAGGGGCTTCCTCTCCAGTCAGGAGCTGGACTGTCTCTGGGTCAAATCTAAGCCATAACCCCACTGCCAACACAAATGAGCCACACAGCTGGGGTGCAGAAAAGGAGAGGTCAAGCATAAACATACACCAATATTCACTGTATAACATTAATGGAAATAAAGAAATACATGTATTAATTAATCATCAACATTGTTATACAGATATTCACTGTTTAACAGTGCAACACATTGACAATCAATTAACCCATTCTGCACAATATTGTATACATTCTTTGTTTTTATGTCATCATGAACCTTAACCTTTATTAAAGCATGATGTTGCATACTAGAGATGAGATACAGACTGACTGGTGTCTATTAATAATAACATTGTCTAGAGTTGACCTTGAGAACAGATCAGGACACTGCACAGCACTGATCCCCATGACAGCCTTACCAGATACAAGGTGGAATTCCATCCATGTGCTGCCTGGCCTTACATAGAGGCTGAGCAGATACTCTTGAGCGGACTCTTCAATAAAACATTTTACTCAGAAAAAAAACTACTTTCAAAATGGCTGTTTTCATTAAAAGGAACAGCCAGTACGAAAATAATTGACTTCACAACCAACCATAGCCCTTGTGTGTCCTATTAAAAATCCATACACCATAAACAGTTGTTTTCAACCATTACTGCACATAGTAGAAATGCAATGGTATTATGTTGTAATAAAAAAGTAACACATGCTAACTAGTCCGCTTTTAACCTCTGGGGCCTTTGGCCTTCCGAGCACCAGACGCTGACCTAAGGTCAGTGTTACATTTTAAACCCCTAATGTGGATGGATAAGCAGAGGGATAGGCAGAGGGTAAACTAATCCTAAATCTGTGCCTACAGCTAAAACCTAGACAGGGCAGCCCGTGGTGTCTCAGCCTCAAGCTGTGTCCACTACCACCCCGCCCTCTTTGGCTTTCTCCTCACCACTACGACCCTGCCCTCATTGGCTCAGCTCACAACGCTGCTGCTTTTGTCTCTTAACTAGGCACAAAGGGCTGCTGTCTGACGAAGTGACACCACTCTGGGGACGGCCAATTGTCTTACAGTGGGCAGAGAGCTCTAGATCGCAAAGTCGGGAACAGAGATACTCTAATATCCATAATATTACGTATACCATCAAGAACAATGTATTTGTATTTCAGTTTCAGAAATGTGACACATTGGTCAAAAAAGGTACTTTTAGAAAACAATATGAAAACAGGTTAAAAACTTCATATATGAAGATATCTCTTAGCAATGTGACAATTGTTAGATAATATCTGACAGCATTGTTCCCTTATTCTTCGGGTAAAAGGCCTAAAAGTCTATTAGCATATTGGCCTGGAAACCCGACGTTTCCGGCAGAAATTAGCGTTTGAATCAGGCAAGTTTCCTCTCATAACCTCTACAAGCCAGAATGTTGAATAAAATAATATTTTAACGTACTTTACAGGTTGTCCATACAGTTGGTCCTTTTGGCCAGTAAGAATGTGAGACAATATATCCTACATTTTTTAAAGCGCTGGCAATGCGTTCAGATTTCTATCACCTGCAGCATGCACAGAACCATGTAAACACGTGCATGAGCTCGTCAAGTATGCATGCGTCTTGTTCATGTATTTTTATCTTGTGTGCCCACTTCAGGTGGTATAAATCTGAACACACTACCAGTGTGTCAATGTAATTATACTTTCCTCTGGATATACTCTCACATTCCCACCGCCAAAAGGACCAACCGCACAGACAACCGGTAAAGTATGTTAAAATATAATTGTATTCAACATTCTGTCTTGTAGAGGTTGTGAGAGAACATTTGCCTGATTCAAACGCTAATTTCTTCCCTAGAATTCAATGCAATTCAACGTTGGGTTTCCAGGCAATAAGCAAATGTAAACTTGATATTCCAAGAATGAGCAGAATCTGTTCTAAAATAACAACAACCTTCTTTAAGATGTGACCAAAACAGACCCCCCCCTTCAGACAAAACTCATCACAACGCCAAATTGTTCATGGGAGGGGGATCGGAAATGTGGTGAGCCATCATAGCCATAGAATTAGGAATTAGAAAACTAGAATGGATATTAACCTTCTTATGATGGCCTAAATGTCTGACATTTTAGTCAGGGAGTTGGTCAACCATGGTTTGCCAGTGTTGAGATAAAAGAATGTAAAATTTGATTTTAGATTTTTCTGTTATATTATTGACTGTATGTTTGTTTATGTGTAACAACTCTGTGTTGTTGTTTTTGTCACACTGCTTTACTTTATCTTGGCCAGGTTGCAGTTGTAAATGATAACTTGTTCTCAACTACCTGTTTAAATAAAGGTGAAATAAAAAAAATAATGCATTTTAAGAATTTATCTGCACTGTATGTTTGATAGCTAGCCAGCTTTAGAGGAATGATTCCATAAATGTTTCAAATTCACTGCTAATAATCTGATTCGATATTCACCCACGCACACAAATTGAGGAAAACAAACATTTTTTTGCCATTGACCCCCAGTGTAAAAGAGCCAACTTCATAGCAAATTTTCTGTTATACAGAAATAGCAAAATGTGCCGAAAAGCTGCTGTTCAACCAGGTCCAAAATCCCAACCTGCGGTTCACAATACTCCTACATAGGGAAATTGTTTAGTATACTACATGTGTTACTCCACTCACTACTTGTAGTTGAATAGTCCATTTGCTTGTGTTGATGGTCTTGGCTAGCTTAATGATCTGGTCGGTAGCTGGCTAACACTCACTCACGTGGCTGCTAGCACCGTCATGAAAAGGGGCATGAGGGAAGCCCTATCATATTACGTTTAAGTAGTGAGAATGCCTGAGAGCAGGCAATGTTGAAAAGTTATCTTTAGGCATGTTGGACTTTTCTTGAATGTAGTTTTGTAATTGACTAAAACAAGCAAATTGTGTTTGAAAAAGGTCATGTTTTTGGTGTGAGCCAATGGGGTAACCAAGGTAAGCACTGGTTGTTTCCCCACTGGCTGGTAGGGCCGCGACGTTCTATCTAATACCGACTGGGAGTACAGTGGTTGTTCCTCCTGCGTCGTACTGCAGCACAGCTTGCGGGCTGCCGCAGAATTCTATGGCACGTTATTTTAGTGTCAGCCATTGTTGCCATTAATGCTAGTTAGTGCTAGTTTGACCACCAGAGGGCATCTTTAAGAAGCATTTGACTGTTTTTTAATATTGTTGAACTAGAGAATTTAAAACCTTTTTTTGTAAGAACATAGTATATGGGATTGATTAAGAAGTTTATGCCAACATTCCATTCAAACAATACAGTCCATCCACAGCCAGACACGGGAGGAAATCAGTTGATGATAGGACTTAGACAAGTTGTAAATGCAACAAGTACTGATATTGTATTATATAATAGCACTCACAGCTTTCCAATGAAACAAAACATGGAGACATGTATGGTCTGTTTACATATTTTAGGCTATTTATCGGAAAATTGGTATAAAACCCGTGGAAACTATATTTTAATTAATATTTTAGGTTGACAATAATTCTATTACACAATTTCTGATATATCACATGCCTTACTTTTATTTTCCTACATAGGAAAGATTATGCATCTTCTGCCATTCATTCCAATTAGACAGGTTTGGATGTCTCCCTGACCAACATGGATGCCATTTCCACCCCATTCTGAAACGGTTAGGTTTTATGACATACCCCATCTAGTTATTTAATAGAATCTATATTATCATAGATAGCTTTGTTGGAAATGTAGAAACAAACTGCAGTTCTGCAACAAATGCATAGGCCTATGCTATGTTTGACTCACATCAGGGAATAACAGTGTCTACAGCAACATAGTGAGACTGTATAAAGCCTCGTTATTGTTATGTCACTTTCTTTTATATATATATATATATATATATATTTTTTTTACTTTAGTTTATTTACAAAATATTTTCTCAACTCTTTCTTGAACTTCATTGTTGGTTAATGGCTTGTTAAGTAAGCATTTCACGGTAAAGTCTACACCTGTTGTATTCGGCGCATGTGACAAATACGATTTGAACACTTAATTTGAACATACTTTTTGCAGACATATAATAGTTGTTAACATAGTTAATTCACGCATTTTGTTGACATTATACATGAAATTCAGATGGTACAATGTGCCACCTCATGGTTAAAGAAGGATAAGACTACTATTGGTAACAACATACGTGGAAAAAAGAAACGAGTTATATTGATAACTCTGATAAAAATCAGATAACATTGCAGAGACAGACTTAAAACGAAATGAAGTTTCCCTCCAGACCTACATAAGAATAGAAATGAATCGGCTTCAACCAACGCGAGAGATTCACTTGCTGCAAAATGCATCCGCAATTTATAAGGAGTCACTATACATCACGATCAATTATGCACACATGCAACCTAAGTTATGATTGAATAACTGTATATTAAATTGACCGATAGTAGGACCAACACTTACCCATAATATGAAGTTGAAAACGAAAAGGACATATTTCACGCATTTCATCCCACCTTGCACTTCACTCATGATTCCAGAGTTGAAAAAAAATCCTAGATCCTAATAAAAGATCAAGAAAACAGTGAGACTTTGTTCAAAATGTGGGTTGGAAATAACTGGACATCAACCATACAACCCGCGCTGCAATCTCAAAATGATTGCAGGAGCCAAAGATTTTTAAGGAAACCAAGATAGACCACGCTAGCGATATCCTATTGGCGCGTTCTGGTTTACACCTGCATATTTCCGTTAGGGAACGCCTACTCTGTGAAGTGCGCGTGTGCATTAACTCAATTCGCCCTTGCACTCCTTCTAAACAGCGCGAATTTTACAAGACTTTTGCAAAGGGTGTAGTCTACAAAACTTAGTCCGTTCCGTTCATAACAGATTCTAGTTTTGGGAACAGTAATTGTATTGAGATCAAATGTTTAATTGATGAGAAGATTTGCAAAATGTCGTCCAAAATCCATGTCGTTCCATCTTCTCCCACAGCCCACCAGTGGGCTTCCCCTCACTACCGTAGTGATGGAACTGCACACCGGATGCTTCACATTTATACATCCAGTGAAATATCTGTCTCATTGTTACAGCTGTAGAGGAATTTTACACTAGTTGTCGGACCGCCCATTTTCTGTCATTGGCTCGTGAGTGTAGAGATTAATCAGGTAGCTGGGTTAGTTGACAACGTCACGAAAACGATATGAACACTTTAATGGGGTAAAAATCTCTTGTTGTGATTATAGATGACCAGATAGCTAGCTGTCAACAATGACACGAAACTGCCATGTGGGGAATCGTAAGTGACTCATCTCAGCTAGTTTCATCTTGTTCTTTATACAATGTCTTGTTTTGAGGTGTTTTGACTGATTTTATGTCAATGCTAATATGGAAAAAATTCTGTAGCTAGCTACCAACAACTGCAAGCTGTATTTGAGCGACAACAAGTGCTTATTGTGTAAATGTATATGTGTTTTCAATTAACATTGGAGAAAAAATATGGTTTATGTTTTGTCAACAATCTAAACCGGTTTTGTTGCTAAACAACCAATCCCACTACTTCACCACAGTGGACGTGTCATAATACCCATAAAACCTAGCGGCAAACACAGAAATGGTTCCAATCGTTTTTTTTTTCACCATTCATTTTACCATTAGGGAATTTAGAACCACTTCAAACAAGGCATGTGTTTCATGTAGGCTTTCCCTGGCGTAACGTTTTGATAGCCAGGTAAATCTCTCTTGGACAAGGTGACTTTTATCAATATATTCGGCTCTATTTACTCTGATTCGAAAATGCTAATTAGCATAAATGTAGACATGCAAGGTCTCTGCATGCTTCTGCACGTCATAGCTAGCTGCCACCTTTGTTTTACCAGATCCTCTTCTCCTTCAGCCGGTGGAGGTCTATATTTAATCCCTTTAGAATTTCTGCCAACTATATGAACAAGGTGAAATATATTTCAATTCATGGTGTCAGAATGCACTGCTTTATTAAAGAAATTCAGAACTAACTTGTTGACATGTTCTGTTGCAGATTCAAAGCCAGATTAACTCATTGCAGAATGTATCCATAATCATGCATTAATAAGCATACTTATCTGACAAGAATGCACCTAGTCACCCATCAATCACGTCAAACACTTGAAGTCCAACAATTACATTGTTTTAAAGAAATCACAACAGTAAACAATGCATTCATACTGTCTGTCTTTTATACATAAAATATAAACATCTAACTTGAAGTAAACAATAAATGATTTATTCATCAATGCCACAAACATGGGACATTGAAGAGCACCATATTAACTATTATTACTATCTGAGAGCGCAGAGATTTGTCTACTTTTCCTTTTTAGGAATTAGACCAGCAGAAATAACACAAAATGTAAATCAGCATATTGTGATTTTTGGTGGGTGAGATACAAATGGAGAAACTACTGGATGCGTAAAGTAGATTTAATATAAAATGCTAGGTCAACTCCTGCTGAATGAGAAACACACTTAACAGACTCAAAACAAGGAAGCCAT
Source organism: Salmo trutta (assembly GCF_901001165.1). NCBI lineage: Eukaryota > Metazoa > Chordata > Actinopteri > Salmoniformes > Salmonidae > Salmo > Salmo trutta. The sequence continues at coordinate 13,039,165 of NC_042970.1, read as the reverse complement.
GCCTAAACATAGCTATATCAACAGCCTTCTGGTCAATGTAACAGGTCCATGTTGCTGATGTCAATTGTGAGCAGCACCTTTACCACTGCATTCAGTCTGAACCCCAGAATAAGAGGAGTACAGCATTACACAGGTGAAAAGAAGGTAGCAAAAACAGTACACCACAACACTTTTAAACGTGTTACTAGATGTTATCATATCAGGAGAAGAACAAGGAAGCTGGATTTGGAAAATGGGTGAAGGTAGGGTAGGTTTATAGCAAGAAGATGGAGAGTTCCAAAGTGTCAAGTTGAGGGTCCATGGAGCATAAGGCATGGTGTGGAATAAGGGGTAACTAGAGGGATGGTTGGCCATGGAATGAACATTTAAAAGGTGTGCTGGTGTGCTTCTGCATCCCTTTTTAGGTCGTCACAAATACCCTAGCCCATGTCCAGTCATACTCAGGGTCTCAGCGTGTGTCCCTCGATGTCATTCCATCTCGGTTGCAGCGTTCAAATTGTGGTCATCATGTGTCTGTGAATCACAACATTAGAAGGAGGACAGCTCATTGTTAGTAATGGCCGTCGGAAGGCAGGGTGGTGCGGCAGGTGCCGCTTCTCATACGAATGCTGTTATTTTATCTAAAACATCAGGTGTACGCCGACCCCAGCTAAGTAACTCATGCAAAGAGTTAAAGCGCAATTATGTGTTTTATCTCCAGTACTTTGCCATGATTGTCAGTTATGTAGCTGCTCTACTGATAATCTCAGTGCGTCCTTGCTGGGATGACACAATCAATCTACTGCCGGAGAATATCAACACCAAACACATTGGTTCACCGTTCCACGGGAGCGGATAGTACACAGCATACCATAATGTTCTGAATAATCGCCAAGTCTACCTCGCTCCCTATTCCACTGAACCGCTTAGGCCTAACAAACACAAGTCCAACATTTATCGGAAACTGTTAAACTACCTGTTCACTACCCTCCTGTTCTCCGGGGATGTGCAACTCAATCCTGGGCCTAACATCACTGAGCCAGCAATACTCACCGGACTGGAAGCAGTGGATGGCCTCGTCCACTGATCGTCGCCGCTGTGGAAGTGGGTGAGTGCTATGGTCCCATGGTTTCTCTCGACTCACCCGGCTCCAGGATAGATTTTGACTCTTCAAACATACCCAAGCCGCTATATGCGATCCCTGACTTTGCTTCTGGTATGCAAGCTGTTTTAATTAGTTCTCCGCATCCAGTGCAAGCGGGAGGGATTGTTAATTGCGCTACCGAATTGCCCCTAATCAAAACAAAACGGCCTAAACCCAGCCATCAGAAAATGTAACTTTTTTCAATGTGTCAATCACTCTCGAGTCATCTGGGACCCACAAGCTAAACCCAAGGGACTACTAGGGGGGCACTTGAGCATTCGTAGTGTCATTCCAAAAAGTGATCAAATTCAACATCTACGCACAGACTCCAACCTTGACTTCCTCTGCCTCTCAGAGACATGGCTCCATAAAAACTCTCCATATGCTGCTTTGATTGTGCCTGGCTACAATGTTTTCAGGAGAGACAGGATTGAAGGAAGAGGAGGGGGTCTGATGATTTACATTAAAGAACATATCCTATGTAAACAAACTGAGTGGTCATGTGATAATGAACTAGAATTTATTGGCCTGGACGTTACACTTTCTCCCCAAATGTCTTTTACCCTAATTGGAATGTATAGACCACCTTCCACCAAAAGTGTGTTTTTTGATCAGTTTAATAACATGCTTAGGGAATGTGATTTTGGGAAAGAGGTCATCTTAATGGGAGATTTTAATATTATTTATGAAGACAAGTCTTGTAGGAAAACCCTCAAACGGATCACTAATACCTCTGACCTTACACAGCTAGTTAAAGGGCCAACCATGGTGACTTGTTGCTCTAAAACACAGATTGATTTGGTCTTCAGTAATAAACCAGAGAGAGTGACTAAATCATTCAATATGGTTACTGGGCTATCTGATCATAATCTGACACTTATAGCCACAAAGCTGTCTAAGAGCAGGTTTAACCTCTACTGTTAGAAAGCCGGATCAACTAAGAATACCTAAGAGTGAATTCAACTATTTGAAAACGCAATTAATGGAATTAACTGGAATGATCTTTTGTCCTATACAGACGTGGAAGCTGATAGAAAAACCTGACTATCTACAATCTAGACTACAATAAATGGCTTCCTAAAGAAAATCAAATCCAAACCTAGCCAAAAGAGCACTCTTCCTTGGCTAAATGGAGAAATCTGGAAATTGATGAAGGAACGAGATTATGCTCTAAAAACAGCCCTAAAATCCAAATTAGAGAATGACAGACGTAGGTTTACCATGTTGAGAAATAAGGTGATGAAAGAAATCAGACAGGCCAAGGCAAACTTTTTTATTAACATAATTGGTGAGGCAAAGGGAAATTCTAAATTGATCTGGGAGAATCTAAAAAAGTTAACAGGGAAAGACCATAGTAACACTGCAAAAAGACTAGAAATCAAGGTGAATAACAATCTAACACAGGATGCAGTCGAAATAGCAATAGCCTTCAATTCCTACTTTATTGACTCTGTCAGGGTACTGACACAGAACCCCTCCACTTGTTTCTTGGGGTCAGTGCTCGTGAATGACGCTCAACCTGTCTTCATCATAAGGGAGATTTCTGAGTCAAAGGTGAACAAGGTGATTTAGCTCACTAAAGAACTCTAAATCCAAAGATGTATTTGGGCTGGACTCTACCTTTCTTAAAAACGACCAAGAGTCACTCATTGGCCCCATTACTAAGGCCACCAACACATCTATTGGTCTGGGGGTGTTTCCAAGGGTATGGAAGTCGGCCATAATAATGGCCATCTTTAAATCGGGCGACCCTGCTGACGTGAGTAACTACAGGCCCATTAGTATACTACCTGTGGTGTCGAAGGTTGTTGAAAAGTGTGTAGCAGAACAACTGATTGCCCACCTCAACAACAGCCCCTTCACATTACACTCCATGCAGTTTGGCTTCAGAGCGAAATACTCCACAGAAACGGCCAACTGCTTTCTTCTGGAAAATGTGAAATCCAAGATGAACAACGGGGGCATTGTTGGGGCTGTGTTTCTGGACCTAAGGAAGGCTTTTGATACTGTTAACCATGAGATTCTCATCACAAAAATGTCCAAGTTCAACTTTTCCCCCGATGCCTTGAGATGGATGAAATCATACCTTGAAGGCAGAACTCAGTGTGTCAGAGTGAGCAATGAGCTGTCGCCCACTCTTAGCTATGATGTGGGCGTGCCCCAAGGGTCAATACTGGGGCCCCCCCTGTTCAGCCTGTACATTAATGATCTGCCCTCTGTCTGTACTGGGTCTGAAGTTCAAATGTATGCAGATGTTACAGTGATATGTGGGCATGCAAAGAGCAAACAACAAGCTGCACAAGAACTCACTACTGTAATGGTCCAGGTTACAAAGTGGCTCAGTGACTCGTGTTTGCATCTCAATTTGAAAAAACAGTTTGCATGTTCTTCACAAAGAGGGCAACAGATGCTACTGAGCCAGATGTCTATGTGTCAGGGGAGAAGCTCCAGGTGGTATCTGATTTTAAGTACCTTGGCATCATACTTGATTCTGACCTCTCTTTTAAAAAGCATGTGAAAAAGGTAATTCAAATAACCAAATTCAACCTAGCTAATTTCCGATTTGTATGAAATTGTTTGACTACAGAGGTAGCAAAATTGTACTTCAAATCTATGATACTCCCCCACTTAACATACTGCTTGACTAGTTGGGCCCAAGCTTGCTGTACAACATTAAAACCTATTCAGTCTGTCTACAAACAGGCTTTCAAAGTGCTTGATAGGAAGCCCAATAGCCATCATCACTGTTACATCTTCAGAAAGCATGAGCTCCTGAGTTGGGAAAATCTTGTTCAATACACTGTCTTGTATTCAAGATCCTAAATGGCCTGGCTCCCCCACCACTCAGTATTTTTGTTATACAGAAAACCCAAACATACGGCAGCAGATCCACAAGGTCTGCCATGAGAGGTGACTGTATAGTTCATTAAGGAAAAGCACCTTTAGTAAATCCGCTTTCTCTGTGAGAGCTTCCCATGTCTGGAATACACTGCCATCAGAGACACACAACTGCACCACATATCACACTTTCACAAAATGCTTGAAGACATGGCTAAAGGTCAATCAGATTTGTGAACATAATCCCTAGCTGTGTATTGCCGCTTTCCATGTTGTCTGTTGTCTTGCTTGTGAGGTGTGGAAACACTTTGTTGCTTTTATGGATTTTGTCTTGTTGCTTTTTGTCCTATGTTGCTCTGTTTGTATGCTATGTCTTGCTTGTCCTATGTTGCTCTGCTTGTGCTCACTGCTCAATGATTGTCTATATTGTAATTGTTTTTAATAACCTGCCCAGGGACTGCGGTTGAAAATTAGCCGGCTGGCTAAAACCGGCACTTTTTCTGAAACGTTGATTAATGTGCACTGTCCCTGTAAAAATAAAATAAACTCAAAGATGACTGATCACAGTATTTCCACAAATTGAGCCATAGACAATACAACTTAAGCAATGAGGACAGCATTTGGTTGACAACATGGTGGTTTAAACTGTGTCTAATGTGTTTGAATGATGGAAGAATCTTACCCCAGCTGTAGGTCCATTTGAGTGTGTGTGGTCACTTAGGCCTGCACATAAACCAGTACTGGGACAATTGGAGACTTGGTTTGTCTTCGGGTCTGCATCTGTAAAGGTCAAGTACAAAATTGAGGAAGTTAACAATCTATGGCTTAGATTGAATTCAAAGTTGACACAAATGCTAAACTAAGCAATACAATGCAACAAACTACAACACATATGAACCACACAGGCCAGAACAATAGCCTACAGTACCAGTCAAAAGTTTGAACACACCTACTCATTCAAGGTTTTTTTTTTTTTTTTTTACCATTTTCTACATTGTAGAATAGAAGTGAGACATCAAAACTCTGAAATAACACACATGGAATAATTCTGTAACCAAAAAAGGGTTAAATCCAAATATATTTTATATTTGAGATTCTTCAAAGTAGCCACCCTTTGTCTTGATGACAGATTTGCACACTCTTGGCATTCTCTCAACCAGCTTCATGAGGTAGTTACCTGGAATGCATTTTATTTAACCTGTCAAGGTATAGGGGGCAGTATTTTCAATTTTGGATGAAAAGCGTGCCCAAAGTAAACGGCCTAATACTCGGGCCCAGAGTCAAATATTTGCAAATTATTAGTAGATTTGGATAGAAAACACTCTAAAGTTTCCAAAACTGTTTGAATGATGTCTGTGAGTATAACAGAACTCATATGGCCGTCAAATACCTGAGAAAAATACAAGCAGGAAATGAAAATCTGGTTCCTGTAGTTCTTTCAAGTCCCTGCCTATCGAACACACAGTGAGTTAGGGTTCATTTTGCACTTCCTAGGGCTTCCACTAGATGTCAAGAGTCTTTAGAAAGTTGTTTGAGGCTTCTATGGTGAACAGAGCGCCAAAAAAGGAAGTTAGAAGTTGGTGACCCAGGGAAGGGGCATCAGTTCATTTGTGCGCATTCACGCGAGAGTTAGCTGTGTTCCAAAACGTTTTTCAAGACACTGGAATCGTGCGGTTGGAATATTACTGAAGTTCTGATTGAAGAAGGCCCTAAAGATTGATGCTATACAACGTTTGACACGAACGTAAATATAACTTTTTTTTACTTTTCGTCGTGACATTTTCCTCACGCGTCCTACATTTTGAGTAGCTTACTGAACGTGCAAACAACATGGAGTTATTTGGACATATATTATGAACTTTATCGAACAAAACAACATTTATTGTGGACCTGGGATTTCTGGAAGTGCCTTCTGATGAAGATTATTAAAGATAAGTGAATATTTATAATGCTATTTATGCATTTAGATGACTCCAAAATGGCGCCTATCTGTAATTGCCTGATGTATTTTTCTGAGCGCAGTACTCAGATTATTGCAAAGTGTGCTTTCCCAGTAAAGTTATTTTGAAATCTGTCAATGCGGTTGCATTCAGCTGTTAATCTATAATTCTTTGAATAACAGTTTAATATTTTATCAACGTTTATGACGAGTATTTTTGTACATTGTTGTGCTGATTCACCGACAGTTTTGGGGGAAATACATTTTCTGAACGTCACGCGCTAATGTAAAATGGGGTTTTTGGATATAAATATGAGCTTGATAGAAAAAATGCATGTATTGCCTAACATAATAACATAATGTCCTAGGAGTGTCATCTGATGAAGATTGTCAAAGGTTAGTGCATCATTTTAGCTGGTTTTCTGCTTTTGGTGACGCTTGTCCTTGCATTGAAAATGGCTGTGTGTAATGTTTTGTCTATGTACTGTCCTAACATAATCTAACTTTATGCTTTTGCCGTAAAGCCTTTTTGAAATCGGACAACGTGGTTGGATTAAGGAGATGTTTATCTATAAAATGGTGTAAAATAGTTGTATGTTTGAGAAATTTGAATTATGACATTTTGTTGTTTTCGAATTTGACGCTCTGATTTTTCACTGGCTGCACGGTGGGTGGGACGCAAGCGTCCCACTAGCCTCAAAAAGTTAACAGGTGTTGTAAAGGGGTGCGTAACTGGTGGCAGTGAAGTCAGACGCAGGAGAGCAGAACTAGGTAATAGCCGGAGCAGTTGAATTTCAAAAGCAACGGCATAATGAAATAACCAACATGTGTACAAAACCCGAAGCGCACCAGTAGACATGTGCACAAGCACTTACAACAAACAATTCTACACAAAGACATGGGGGGGAACACTGGGTTAATGAGGGAAATGAGAACCAGTTGTGTTGGAAAACAAGACAAAACAAAATGGAAAATGAAAAGTGGAGCAACAATGGCTAGAAGACCGGTGACACCGACCGCCGAACACCGCCCGAACAAGGAGAGGAACCGACCTTGGTGGAAGTCGTGACAGTACCTCCCCTTGACGCGCGGCTCCAGCAGCACGCCGACACCGGCCTCGAGGACGACCCGGAGGGGGAGGTGCAGGGCGATCCGGACGGAGACGGTGGAACTCCCGCAGCATTGAAGGGTCCAACATGTCCTCCACCAGAACCCAGCATCTCTCCTCCGGACCATACCCCTCCCAGTCCACGAGGTACTGAAGGCGCCCTCACCCGATGCCTCGAATCCAGTATGGATCCAACGGAGTACGCCGGGGCCCCCTCGATGTCCAGAGGGGGCGGAGGAACCTCCCGCACCTCAGACTCCTGGAGCGGGCCAGCCACCACCGGCCTGAGGAGAGACACATGGAACGAGGGGTTAATACGGTAATCGGGGGGAAGCTGTAACTTGTAACTCACCTCGTTCAGTCTCCTCAGACTTTAAATGGCCCCACAAACCACGGACCCAGCTTCTGGCAGGGCAGGTGGAGGGGCAGGTTTTGGGTCGAGAGCCATACCCAGACCCCGGTGCGAACACCGGTGCCTCACTGCGGTGACGGTCTGCGCTGGGTTTCTGGCGCAGCACGTCGCACTGAAGGTGAACATGAGCGGCGTCCCATGTCTCCTCCGCGTGCCGAAACCAGTCGTCCACCGCAGGAGCCTCGGTTTGACTCTGATGCCAAGGAGCCAGAACCGGCTGATACCCCAGTACGCACTGGAAGGGGGAGAGGTTAGTGGCGGAGTGAGTTCTGGGCCATCACTGCCCAGAGCACAAACGCCGCCCACTCCCCCGGTCGGTCCTGGCAATAAGACCTCAGAAACCTACCCACATCCTGGTTAACTCTCTCCACCTGCCCGTTACTCTCTGGATGAAAACCTGAGGTAAGGCTGATCGAGACCCCCAGACATTCCATGAACGCCCTCCAGACCCTCGAGGTGAACTGGGGACCCCGATCAGACACTAAATCCTCAGGCACCCCGTAGTGCCGGAAGACGTGCGTAAACAAGGCCTTCACAGTCTGTAGGGCCGTAGGGATACCGGGCAGAGGAAGGAGACGGCAGGACTTAGAGAAACGATCTACAACAACCAGGATCGTGGTGTTTCCCTGTGATGGGGGGAGATCGGTCAGGAAATAGATCGACAGGTGCGACCATGGCCGTTGTGGAACGGGTAAGAGGTGTGACTTACCTCTGGGCAGGTGCCTAGGAGCCTTACACTGAGCGCACACCGAGCAAGAGGAAACATAAATCCTCATGTCCTTGGCCAAAGTGGGCCACTAGTACTTCCCACTCAGACAGCGCACCGTCCGACTGATGCCTGGATGACCAGAGGAAGGTGACGTGTGGGCCCAATAGATCAGCCGATCACGGACAGCAGACGGATCGTACAGACGCCTAGCGGGACACTGGAGGGGAGCGTGCTATGCACGTAACGCCTGCTCAATGTCCGCGTCCAGCTCCCACACTACTGGTGCCACCAGGCAGGAGGCCGGGAGTATGGGAGTGGGATCCATGGGCCGCTCCTCTGTGTCATACAGCCGGGACAGTGCGTCTGCCTTCACGTTCTGGGAACCTGGTCTGTAAGAAAGTGTGAAAACAAAACGGGTGAAAAACATGGCCCACCTTGCCTGGCGAGGGTTCAGTCTCCTCGCTGCCCGGATGTACTCCAGATTGCGGTGGTCAGTCCAGATGAGAAAAGGGTGTTTAGCCCCCTCAAGCCAATGTCTCCACGCCTTCAGAGCCTTGATGACAGCCAACAGGGTGAATGTTCCATTAGCGGGAAAACACCATTATCCAAAGTGACTGCAAATGCGATTATGCATGTAATGCTTTTTATTATAAAGGTGAATTTATTTTTGTGAAAATTGTCTTCCCCAAACTCTGCCTCTAACCAGAATAGAAATTGTGGGAGGCCCCGGTGCACAACTGAGCAAGAGGACAAGCACATTTAGTGTCTAGTTTGAGAAACAGATGCCTCACAAGTCCTCGACTGACAACTTCGGGATGCTGGCCTTCTAGGCAGAGTTGCAAAGAAAAAGCCATATCTCAGACTGGCCAATAAAAAGAAAAGATTAAGATGGGCAAAAGAACACAGACACTGGACAGAGGAACTCCATAATACTTTTTTCCAATCTTCCTTTGTCCTGTGTCTGTGTTCTTTTGCCCGTCTTAAACTTTTATTTTTAATGGCCAGTCTGAGATATGGCTTTTATTTGCAACTCTGCCTAGAAGGCCAGCATCCCAGAGTCGCCTCTTCACTGTTGACGTTGAGACTGGTGTTTTGCAGGTTTTGAGCCTGTAATCGAACGAACAAATATTGACGCTCCAGATACTCAACTAGTCTAAAGAAGGACAGTTTTATTGCTTCTTTAATCAGAACAACAGTTTTCAGCTGTGCTAACATAATTGCAAAAGGGTTTTCTAATGATCAATTAGCCTTTTTAAAATTATAAACTTGGATTAGCAAACACAATGTGCCATTGGAACACAGGAGTGATGGTTGCTGATAATGGGCCTCTGTACGGCTATGTAGATATTCAATGCAAAATCTGCCGTTTCCAGCTACAACTGTCATTTACAATATTAACAATGTCTACACAGTATTTCTGATCAATTTGTTGTTATTTTAATGGACAAAAAATTTGCGTTTCTTTTCAAAAACAAGGACATTTCTAAGTAGCCCCAAACTTTTGAACGGTACTGTAAGCTGAGCACTTGTTGCTATATATCATAATATGTTTATTATGGAAATAGTCCTGTGGGATCTTTGTTATGCCCAAAACACCATCATGACCACGCCTTGTAAGTCACTCAGGATTCCACTATGACGTTGCTCATCAATCATTTCATGAAAAAAATAGTTGTACACAAGTCTGTTGAAAAAGTTCTGATACATCAGATAGCATTATATTGGTGGTTTTGAATTTCCAGCAAATATATGGTTGTGAAATACAGTATGCTAGCACATGACTCAGAGACGATAGGTGAAAATCGAATATCATTGTTTCATTGAGCCAAATGAAAGGAATATTATTATGATTCATTTTTACAGTTATCTTTGGTTTTCTTTTCATTGTTAGAGTAGCAGAGCACCTTTTTTATCTCGTATTACTCTTGTTCATTGGCAGGGAAGGAGGTAGGGCATTAGTTGTGGCAGTGAAGGTCACAGCGAGCTCTGCTCATTTTGTTTTGACTCAATGGGGTGGCAGGGTAGCCTCGTGGTTAGAGCGTTGGACTAGTAATCGAAAGGTTGCAAGTTCAAATCCCAGAGCTGACAAGGTAAAAATCTGTCGTTCTAAACTGGCAGTTAACCTACTGTTCCTAGGCCGTCATTGAAAATAAGAATTTGTTCTTAACTGACTTGCCTAGATTAATAAAATTGGCTGTTTTTTGGCTGAGGAGAGAAACAGCGACCTCTCGGTCTGAATGGCTTCTCTATCCAAATATATCCTGTGGATCAAACAACTTAAGCATTTTATTTCTCTCTGGTTAAGGACATGACCAATAACTTAAGCATTTATATTGGGTCATCAGCCTACATCTGGGTAAAATCACTGTTTTACTAAGTGTTTTTGTTTTGTTTTCCAACTAGGAATAGTAAATCACTGGCAAGGAACTCATGGCATAGATTGTTGGTTTAACATTACTCCTCTGAGAGGAGTTTGTTGTTGTCTTTTACATGTACTTTCTCCATGACCAGAATGGTACTGCTGTCTAAGTACAGGCACTGTACCCCAAACGGACTGTTTTCTCCTGTCCTCTACCACCCGCCCTCTTTGGCTTGTCTCACAACACCACTGCTTTTTGTCTCTTAACTAGGCACAAAGGGCTGCTGTCTGACAAAGTGACACCACTCTGGGGATGACCAATTGTCTTAGAGGGCAGAGGGAGAGAGAGAGAGTTCTACACTCGGGAACAGAGCTGAAGTACTGTAATATCCATCATATTTATATATATCTTTTTTTAATGTTTTATTTTATAATCAAGAACAATGTGTTTCAGAAATGTAAAAAATTGTTAGAAAACAATATGAAAACAGGTAAAAAACATTTGATAGGAACACATTTCTTAGCTATGTGACAACAATTGTTAGTTAACCGCTGACAGCCTTGTGCCCTTATTCTTGGATAAAAGGCCTAAACGTGTGCTGAGTCTGACAACATGTCTATAAGCAAATGTAACCTTGATATTCCCGAGAATGAGCAGAGCCTGTTCCCATCCTTTCTAAAATAACAATAAACAGCTTTAAGATGTGGCCAAAACAGACCCCCCCCCCCCCCCCCACCCAGACAAAACTCAAGACACATTTCCAGAAAAAAAGTCACATAGCATCACAATTCCAAATAGTTTGAGGGAGGGGGATTGGAAATGTAGTGGGACATCATAGCTACAGTACATGACCAAAAGTATGTGGACTGCTAGTCGAACATCTCATTCCAAAATCATGGGCATTTAATATTGAGTTGGTCCCCCCACCCTTTATGCTATAACAGCCTCCACTCTTCTGGGAATGCTTTCCACTAGATGTTGGAACGTTGCTTTGTCACTTGCTTCCATTTAGCCACGAGCGTTAGTGAGGTCGGGCACTGAGGTTTGGCGTTTAGGCCTGGCTTGCAGTCGGCTTTCCAATTCATCCCAATAGGGGTTAGATGGGGTTGATGTCAGGGCTCTGTGCAGACCAGTCCAAGTTCTTCCACACCGATCTCGCAAACCATTTCTGTATGGACCTGTATGCACAGGGGCATTGTCATGCTGAAACAGGAAAGGGCCTTTCCCAAACTGTTGCCACAAAGTTGGAAGCACAGAATTGTTTAGAATGTCATTGTATGCTGTAGCGTTAAGATTTCCCTTCACTGGAACTAAGGGGCCTAGCCCAAACCATGAAAAACCGCCCCAGACCATTATTCCTCCTTCACCAAACTTTAGAGTTGGCACTATGCATTGGGGCAGGTAGCATTGTCCTGGCATCCGCCAAACCCAGATTAGTCCGTCAGACTGCCAGATGGTGATGCGTGATTCATCACTCCAGAGAACGCGTTTCCACTGCTCCAGAATCCAATGGCGGTGAGCTTTACACCACTCCAGCTGACGCTTGGTATGTTGATCTTAGGCTTGTGTGTGGCTGCTCGCCCATGGAATAATCTGTTTATTATGGAAATAGTCCTGTGGGATCTTTGTTATGACCAAAACACCATCATAACCACGCCTTGTAAGTCACTCAGGATTCCACTATGTTGTACACAAGTTTGTTGAACAAGTTCTGATACATCGGACAGCATTATATTGGTGGTATTGAATTTCCACTAAATATATGATTTTAAAATACAGTAGCCTATGCTAGCACTTGATTTAGAGAAAATAAGTGAAAATGCCATATTGTTTCACTCATCCAAATGAAGGTATTAATTTATTTTATTTATTTTTTACCTTTGATTTTCATTTCATTGTTAGAATTGCAGAGGACCTTTTTAATCTCGTATTACTCTTGTCCATTGGCAGGGAAAGAGGTAGGGCATTAGTTGTGGCACCGAAGGTCACAGCGATCTCTACTCATTTTTTATTTTATTGGCTGAGGAAAGGTAAACAGCGACCTCTGCTGGCTCTCTTTCAGAATGGCTTCTCTATCCAAATACAGCCTGTGGATCAAACAACTTCAACATTTTATTTCTCTCTGGTTAAGGACATGACCAAGAACTGAAGCATTTATATTGGGTCATCAGTCTACATCAGGGTAAAATCACAGATTTACATATGGTTTTGTTTTCCAGCTTGGAATAGTAAATGGTTATCAAGTGTAACTAGCTGGCAAAGAAATCATGGCATAGAGATTGTTGGTTTAACATTACTACTCTGAGAGGAGTTTAGAGTAGTCTTTACCTGTCCTTTCTCCTTGACCAGAATGGTACCCTGTCTATGGCAGTATGAATGTGATTGGCGATGGTCAATGTAGTGATGTCTTTGAGCTGTAGAGAGATTGTTGATCATCATGAAGAACACTAGAGGGCAGTATTGATCTGTGGTTTACGCTCCACTATTGAATGTTGGCAAACCTTGTTTCAGGGGTTGACTCTTCTTCAGCTTTAAAACATCCCTTAAAAGATCAGCCTTCTAAATATCAGAGTGAAATGGAAATGCATTTGAGTGTGTATTTGAAATTAACCACTAAATCTGAATTTACACAAAGTGGATTGAATAGAGCCCAATTTGTCTGCATTCTTCACCAGCATGTCACTTATGTTAGGTCAACAAAAACGCCACCTCTATTTCCTCTGGAAATAACAGAACAAGCGCTCACTGAAAATGACAGAGAAACTGTTGTGTAACGGTAATGGGACAAAAATGCTGGCCTGCTCTTACATTTCTGCCTTTAGGACTGAAAGTATTCTGTTTAATGTTACTGTGACTTCTGTAAACTCTCAGACTGTAGATCAGCGTTATTCTTTCCTGGTCCCAGAGACCCACATGGTATGCATGTGTTTGTTTCAGCCAAGAATTACACTTGATTCAACTAATCAAGGGCTTCATTATAAGTTGAATACATTGAACCAGTTGTTCTAGCACATGGGCTGGAACAAAAGTGCAATTTCAAGTTTAATTTTCCAACAGGAAGATTTGAAAATACATACAGATGTAGGATCTTAATCTGATCAGTCTTTTGTTGCTGAGAATTTTCCTGCACAGCAGGAAATGCAAACTTGTAGTTTATTTGAGGGTTAAAAAGGCTTCTAACATTTGGAATTTCCACTTGATTTGCCCTAATGAAAAATGTATCAACACCTGCAAAAATGTTCATTGTTTATAATCCACATAACAATTCACATTTCCTGTTGCTGCAGGATTATTTTCCGTCTGTAGCAAACTTGCTCAAATTAAGATCCTACATCTGTATACACGCTGAAGTATCTATTTTAAACTTTAATTTACAATACATACATTACAAGTCACACCATGTGGGTCTTTTTAGGTTTAGGGTTGAAGACAAGTGCTGTAGCTCCACAGATGTGACCTCATTACCCTGTGGTTAACCTGACCTGCTCATCCCTGGGGTCACAGCCAGGAGGTGGATGCATTGCTGGCCGTCCAGCTCAGTGTTTGGGTTGTGGAGATGATCCATGCAGCCAGGAGGATATTCCAATCCCTTGATTTATCCCAGATGTAGCCAGGACTGCTGGGCCACGTTAAAGGTGTCTGAGGGACAGTAGAGTTGTTTGGGTTGAGTTTCCCGAATGCATCGGTCTGTTTCAGTTATGGGTGAAATAAGATAAATAGATTGTCATGGCCATGGGAGAAATAAAAGTGCTACGGAGCTTTCGAGAAACCTTTCAATGATCATGAACATGGCACATCTTCTAAAATGAAATAGACCAAAAAGTGGAAAAACTGTGTTCTGGAGTAAATTTCCAGAAAGCCTCGTAGCCAACATGGCACTTTAGGTATTCTCTTCAAGTTATTTCTCTCCATGACGCAAACGGACTGAGGCTTTCGGGAAAGTCAGCCCATGGAGAGAAATAAAGCATCACGTTAGCTACGAAGCTTTCGGGAAACCTACCCTAGGACACATTTTTTCCACAGGGACTTTTTATTTTAGATATGCCTGGTTCATCCAAGTTGAAATGGAGATTCTTTGGGAAAAAAATGATTTTTTTTTTCTTCCTGAAATAACAAAGTGAAATCTCAGAGGTATGAGCCAAAGGCTGACCAAAGCACATCAAAATAATGCCATATGTTTCTATTCATCCACATTCTCATGGAACAGGATTTTGTGTCGTTTAGAAAACCTCTAAGTATAGCGACTTGTTTTGACAGTACAGTACTGTCTCCTAGCCTACCTGTTATTTGTCCTTCTGTCAGTCTGACTGTTGTTCATTAGTCCCTGTGACGGACACCAGACCCATCACCCAGACAATAACGCCACACAAGATGCAGTGCATGTACTGAGGTGTTTAATAAATAACAACAACAACAACAACTAATAAACAAATGGTTGGTTTATATACATGCAGTCCTCAATCAATAATTAACTGTGAGCTGAGGGCTGGGGTGGGGCAGAGAGTGTCAGAGTACTCCAGTGGGGTGGGGGGTTGGAACTGCAGTACTCCAGTTGGGTGGGGAGTTGGAACTGCAGTACTACAGTTGGGTGGGGGGTTGGAACTGCAGTACTCCAGTTGGGTGGGGGGTTGGAACTGCAGTACTCCAGTTGGGTGGGGGGTTGGAACTGCAGTACTCCAGTTGGGTGGGGGGTTGGAACTGCAGTACTCCAGTTGGGTGGGGTGTTGGAACTGCAGTACTCCAGTTGGGTGGGGTGTTGGAACTGCAGTACTCCAGTTGGGTGGGGGGTTGGAACTGCAGTACTCCAGTTGGGTGGGGGTTGGAACTGCAGTACTACAGTGGGGTGGGGGGTTGGAACTGCAGTACTACAGTGGGGTGGGGGGTTGGAACTGCAGTACTCCAGTGGGGTGGGGGGGGGGGAACTGCAGTACTCCAGTGGGGTGGGGGGGGGGGGTGGAACTGCAGTACTCCAGTGGGGTGGAACTGCAGTACTCCAGTGGGGTGGGGGGTTGGAACTGCAGTACTCCAGTGGGGTGAGGGGTGGAACTGCAGTACTCCAGTGGGGTGGGGCGTTGGAACTGCAGTACTCCAGTGGGGTGGGGGGGGTGGGGGGGTGGAACTGCAGTCCTCCAGTGGGGTGGAACTGCAGTACTCCAGTGGGGTGGGGGGTTGGAACTGCAGTACTCCAGTGGGGTGAGGGGTGGAACTGCAGTACTCCAGTGGGGTGGGGCGTTGGAACTGCAGTACTCCAGTGGGGTGGGGGGGTGGGGGGGTGGAACTGCAGTACTCCAGTGGGGTGGGGGGGGGAACTGCAGTACTCCATTTGGGTGGGGGGTTGGAACTGCAGTACTCCAGTTGGGTGGGGGGTTGGAACTGCAGTACTACAGTGGGGTGGGGGGTGGAACTGCAGTACTCCAGTGGGGTGGGGGGTTGGAACTGCAGTACTCCAGTGGGGTGGGGCGTTGGAACTGCAGTACTCCAGTGGGGTGGGGGGGGTGGGGGGGTGGAACTGCAGTACTCCAGTGGGGTGGGGGGGGGGGGGGTGGAACTGCAGTACTCCAGTGGGGTGGGGGGGGGGGAACTGCAGTACTGCAGTGACTTCATAACAGTACCATGTGTTCCTGTCGGTCAGTACTGCAGCGACTACAGGACCAGTGATTACAGTACGGTCACTGTCGCCAAGACTTTCGGCTGAGCACACACACACAGGCCACGTCGATGCGGATCAGTCTCCAGGCCACCAGGTCCTTAAAGGAAGTCAGCGCCCGCACGAAGGTGTGCGAGTTGGTGCAGTAGGAGTTCCAGTGTCGCCCGTCGATGCCCAGGCAGCCAGAGCTACCCGCCCGGGCACCACGGCACGTAGTCTCAAAGAAGTACTGCTTTTTCTTGACGTTGTTAATGTTGACGTCCGGGAGCACCTCCACCTCATTGCCAGATATATCTGTGGCCTTGGTCTTGTTGCCTACCCAGTTGCTGACACTCTCACACACAGAGTACACCCCTCGGTGCTGTGGCTGACCTACCATGCGCCTCGCCCTGCTGGCCCCTGACCCCTGGCGTCCTGTGGGCTCCGTGTCGGGCGGCTGCGCACTGAAGAGAACGCGGGGCGAGCGGTACCGTCGCTTGGTGAAGAGTTTGGGGTCCACGGTGGGGGCAGAGTTAGGGGTCCTGTTAGGGGCAGGGCCCTGCTGCTGAGCGGAGGCCGGGGGGCAGAAGTCCCCTCCCATGGTGCACACGGCCTGGGCACTGACCACGAGGATCAAGACCAGCATGGACGACCTCATGGACACACACACCTGGCGGGATCAAACACACACACCAACATTAGGGATCAAACACACACACCAACATTAAGGATCACACACAGACACCAACATTAGGGATCACACACAGACACCAACATTAAGGATCACACAGACACCAACATTAAGGATCACACACACACACCAACATTAAGGATCACACACAGACACCAACATTAAGGATCACACACAGACACCAACATTAAGGATCACACACACACATGCACAGATGTCAACATTAGGGATCAAAAACAAACACACACACACACACACACACACACACACACACACACACACACACACAGATGTCAACATTAGGGATAAAAAACACACACACATACACACACACACACACACAGAGAGACGCACACGGACACAGACGTCAACATTAGGGATCAAATACACACATACACACACAGACGTCAACATTAGGGATCAAATACACAAACACACAAACAGTAAGGATGAAATACACACACACACAGACGTCAACATTAGGGATCAAATAAACACACACACACGTCAACATTAGTGATCAAATACACACACACACACACACACACACACAGACAGACGTCAACATTAGTGATCAAATACACAACCACACATGCACACACACAAACACACAGCCGTTAACATTAGGGATCAAGTACGCACACACACACACGTCAACATTAGGGATCAAATGCGCACAGAGACGTCAACATTATGGATCACACACACACACACACAGACGTCAACAATAGAGATCAAATACAAACACACAAACAGATGTAAACATTAGGGATCAAATACACACACATACACACACGTCAACATTAGAGATCAAATACACACACACACCAACACACCCACCCACACACAGACAGATGTCAGCATTAGCGATCAAATACACACACACACATGCACACACAGAAACACACAGCCGTCAACATTAGGGATCAAAAACGCACACACACAAACACTCACAGACGTCAACATTTGGGATCAAATGCACACACAGAGACTTCAACATTATGGATCACACACACACACACACACACACGACAACATTAGTTATCAAATAGACACACGTCAACATGAGGGATCAAATACACACACACACACGTCAACATGAGGAATCAAATATGCACACACACACACACACACAGACGTCAACATTAGTGACCAAATTCACACACACACACACACACACACACACACACACAGACGTCAACATTAGGGATCAAAAACGCACACACACATCAACGTTAGGGATCGAATACGCACAAACACACACACACACACACACACACACACACACACACACAAGGAGACATCATCATAATGGATCACATACACACACACACACACACACACACACACACACACACACACACACACAAGGAGACGTCAACATCAGCGGTCAAATTCGCACACACAGACACACACACACAGACACACACACAGACGTCAACAATATGGATCAAGTACGCACACACACACACGCTCACACAGAGACGTCAACATTAGGGATCAAATACACACACACACACACACACACAGAGACGTCAACATTACTGACCAAATTCTCACACACACACACACACACACGTCAACAATATGGATCAAATTCACACACACACACAAAGACGTAAACATTAGGGATCACACACACACACATACACACACACACACACACACACACAAACAGACAGATGTCAACATTAGCGATCAAATACACAAACAAACACACACACGTCAACATTAGGGATCAAGTACGCACACACTTCAACATGAGGGATCAAATATGCACACACACACACACACACACAAACGTTGACATTAGTGACCTAATTCACAAACGCGCACACACACAGGTCAACATTAGGGAACAAATACACACACACACGACAACATGAGGGATCAAATATTCACACACACACAGACGGCAACAATATGGGTCAAGTACGCACACACACACACCAACATTAGGGATCAAATATACACACACACGCACACACACAGAGACGTCAACATTAGGGATCAAATACACACACACACAGACGTCAACATTAGGGATCAAACACACACACACACACACACACACACACAGAGAGACCACAGTTAAGGGTCAAATACACACACACACACACAGACATCAACATTAGAGATCAAAAACATACACACACGTCAACATGAGGGATCAAATATGCACACACAAACACACACACACGTCAACATTATGGATCACACACACACAACAACATTAGGGATCAAATACACACACCTACACACACACACAGACGTCAACATTAATGATCAAATACACACACGACAACATTAGGTATCAAATACACACACACAATTCAACATGAGGGATCAAATATGCGCACACACACACACACACACACACAGATGTTGACATTAGCGACCAAATTCACACACACACACACACACACACAGATGTCAACATTAGGGATCAAATATGCACACACACAGGTCAACATTAAGGAACACACACACACACACACACACACACACACACACACACACAGAGACGTTAGAGATCAAATACGCAAACACAGACACACACACAAATGTCAGCATTATTGATCAAATAAACACACAAACACACACACAAGGAGACGTCAACATCAGCGATCAAATACGCACACACATTCACAGACACACTCACACGACAACATTAAGGATTAAATACACACACACAAACCAACATTAGGGTTCACAAACACACACACACACACACACACACACACGTCAACATGAGGGATCAAATATGCACACACACACACAGAGACGTCAACATGAGGGATCAAACATACACACACACACACACACAGGTCAACATTAGGGATCAAATATGCGCACACACACACACACACACAGACGTCAACATTAGTGACCAAATTCACACACACACACACACACACACACACACACACACACACACACACACACACAGACGTCAACATTAGGGATCAAATACACACACACACACACATCAACATTAGGGATCAAATACACATACACACACACACACACGCACACACACATGTCAACATTAGGGACCAAATACAAACACACAAACACGTCAGCATTATTGATTGAATAAACACACACTTAAACACACACAAAGACACGTCGACATTAGTGATCAAATACGCACACACACACATACACACACACTCACACACACACAGATGTCAACATTAGGGATCAAACACACACACACACACATCAACATTAGGGATCAAATACACATACACACACACGCACACATGTCAACATTAGGGACCAAATACAGACACACACACGTCAACATTAGGGATCAAATACACACACAGACACACACACACACACACACGTCAACATTTGGGATCAAATGCACATACACACAGACATCAACATTATGGATCAAATACACACACACACACACACACACACCAACATTAAGGATCAAGCACAAACATGTCAACATTTGGGATCAAGCACACACACACACACACACACGTCAACATTAGGGATCAAATCCTGTTGAAGTCCTCTTGATACTGACTGACATCTGAGAAACTCAAGGCTGGAAACTTGGATTCTACTTCCTTTTAGCTTAGAATATAATATATTCTAAGCTAAATATTCTAATCTATATAACAGACTTGTTTCAAAATAGGTGAGAAACTCTGTCCTATTCATCCATGGAGAAAGGTAGCTTGAGGAATATAATGTGGGCTGAGTGTGATGGCTCAGTGTGATGGCTCAGTGTGATGGCTCAGTGTGATGGCTGTATCATACAGTGAATCAAAGATACAACAGCTGTGAGGTTGTCTGCTGACTGGTAATCACAGCTCACTCCCTGTGTTTTCCACGTGCTGTGCAGATAGAAAACATGTTTTCTCTTGCGGCGGCATTGAACGTGTTATTAGTGTGTTGTACTTATATCTCTTATACTTGTATCTCTAACTCTACACCAGGAGGTTTTATAGTGACCACCTGACCAGGGAAAATACTCTGACCAGGGAACATACTCTGATCAGGGAACATACTCTGATCGGGGAAAATACTCTCATCAGGGAAAATACTCTGACCAGGGAAAATACTCTGACCAGGTGAACCTTTTTTTGAGATTGTGACTCGCACAGAGATCTTAATTGAGTTTGCATGTCACTTCTCTCATCAGACGTTTTATGAAAATAAAGTTATTCAAATTTGAATTGGTTTGAAGATATGAGAACACCCCTCTTGCTTTGCTCACCTGTGCCGTGTTTCTTCCCCGTGAATTGTGGCCCCAGGCGGGGCGGGCTCCTAGAGCACGTGTTCAGAGCGGACTGCCTTCCAGGCTCCTGCCATCAGGCCTGTCTTTCTGGCTCTCTGTGGCCCCCAGCTCGGCCCTGGCCCCTGTCGAGGAAGAGAGAGAAGGCATGCGACCAAAGCACATTGCTTTTTAATAATAGCACATCATTTGACAAGCTCACTTCGATAATCTGACCAAAACTTGGTGAATTTTAGTTTTAATCTTCAGCTTGATCTTTCACTGTTCATGCACCTTGGTTTAAAGCGAGGTAGCGATTTAGTATTATTTTCCTTCTGCACTGTGGTGTCATACACAGGGTTTGTAAAGCATTCCAGCAAGCCACTCTAAACACAGGAAGGGCCAGTGTGTTATACTCACACCGTTACATACACCTGATACACAGGATAGGCTAAGTGTTGGGGTTTGTTGTACAGTGTTGGACCTGTGGGTTTTATTGTACAGAACACACATAATCCTCCCTATAGAACACACATAATCATCCCTATAGAACACAGAACACACATACTCATCCCTTTAGAACACAGAACACACATACTCATCCCTATAGAACACAGAACACACATACTCATCCCTATAGAACACAGAACACACATACTCATCCCTTTAGAACACAGAACACACATACTCATCCCTTTAGAACACAGAACACACATACACATCCCTATAGAACACAGAACACACATTCTCATCCCTTTAGAACACAGAACACACATACTCATCCCTTTAGAACACAGAACACACATACTCATCCCTATAGAACACAGAACACACATACTCATCCCTTTAGAACACAGAACACACATACTCATCCATATAGAACACAGAACACACATACTCATCCCTTTAGAACACAGAACACACATACTCATCCCTATAGAACACAGAACACACATACTCATCCCTATAGAACACAGTACACACATACTCATCCCTTTAGAACACAGAACACACATACTCATCCCTTTAGAACACAGAACACACATACGCATCCCTATAGAACACAGAACACACATTCTCATCCCTTTAGAACACAGAACACACATACTCATCCCTTTAGAACACAGAACACACATACTCATCCCTATAGAACACAGAACACACATACTCATCCCTTTAGAACACAGAACACACATACTCATCCCTATAGAACACAGAACACACATACTCATCCCTATAGAACACAGAACACACATACTCATCCCTTTAGAACACAGAACACACATACTCATCCCTATAGAACACAGAACACACATTCTCATCTCTTTAGAACACAGAACACACATACTCATCCCTTTAGAACACAGAACACACATACTCATCCCTATAGAACACAGAACACACATACTCATCCCTTTAGAACACAGAACACACATACTCATCCCTTTAGAACACAGAACACACATACTCATCCCTATAGAACACAGAACACACATACTCATCCCTATAGAACACAGAACACACATACTCATCCCTATAGAACCCAGAACACACATTCTCATCCCTATAGAACACAGAACACACATACTCATCCCTATAGAACACAGGACACACATTCTCATCCCTTTAGAACACAGAACACACAGGCACACAACA
This sequence comes from Salmo trutta, assembly GCF_901001165.1. Lineage (NCBI taxonomy): Eukaryota > Metazoa > Chordata > Actinopteri > Salmoniformes > Salmonidae > Salmo > Salmo trutta. Next base: position 13,016,466 of record NC_042970.1, on the reverse strand, counting down.
GCTATAGTAGATACACCACACCAGACAGTAGTTCTCCTGAGGTTAGACAAATGTACTGTATGTATGGATGAAGAGGCAAAGAATTTAGCAGAGCTGGTTGTAATATCTTCCCAGAGAATATCTACAGAATACAGCTTTGTGCTGCAAGTTCTTCAGCATAGTCACGGTCAGAAAGGAGACATAAGTAATGCAGATTGTCAGTGCAGCATCAGCTCAAATGCCTTGAACCTTGAACGATTTCTATCCTACTTTACTGTATACACCGAGTGGACAAAACATTAAGAACACCTTCCTGATATAAAGTTGCACCACCTTTTGCCCTCAGAACAGCCTCACTTTGTCGGGGTCTTTGTTGACTCCAATGCCTCCCACAGTTGTGTCAAGTTGGCTGGATGTCCTTTGGGTGATGGACCATTCTTGATACACTGGAAACTGTTGATCCTGAAAAACCCAGCAGCGTTGTGATTCTTTCCACTAACCGGTGCGTATGGCAGCTACTAACATACCCCGTTCAAAGGCACTTAAATCTTTTGTCTTGCCCATTTACCCTCTGAATTGCACATACACAATCCATTTCTCAATTGTCTTGAGGCTTAAAAATCCTTTATCCTGTCTTCTCCCCTTCATCTACATTGATTTGAAGTGGATTTAACAAGTGACATCAATAAGCAATCATAGCTTTCACCTGGATTCACCTGGTCAGTCTGGAAAGAGCAGCTGTTCTTAATGTTTTGTACACTCAGTGTATAATAGCCATGTTTGTCTTTCTCACAGGGAAAGACATTTTGCCAAACTAATATGGAAATCGTAATGAAAGATTCTGCTACACCCTTCTTGTTTTCAGTTGCATAACATTCCCTGAATCTTTGAGACCATGTAGTAAAGTTGCACCATGACCAGAATACTGTTTAAGACTCTGTGGAAGGCACCATGGTTTTTAATCTGTATGCTGAATATGCATGCATGCATAGATAAACATACCTTTTTTGCTGTGTCACTGTAGAGGAATTACACCCAGTCATTGATGTGGTCTGTTAGTTCAGAATAGCACGGCCCACCCACAACCACTGACCTACCACTCATTAGCTCTAATGGAGTCAGTCCATTTAATGAATTCTGTCTGGCATGACTGACAACCAGATCCTGGCGACAAAGACAATCCACCATCTGCAGCTCGGGAAACAACCCCCCCCTCCCCCTTCCCTGAAAACGTTTGCTTCATTCATATGGTAAAAGTCACACAGTGCCTCTGGTAACCTGAGCCTGTCTGCCTGGCTCCCATTCAAAGCCGTCGGGAGTAGAGTGAGCTGTGGCCCCGATGTCTTTATCTGAGGGCCACCTCTGGGCTTTGAATGACGTGCTGCTCAGTGCGTTGCTGTGGGCATTCTTGCGGAACTGCTCACAGCAGGTATGAAGCATCGCATTGTGCTGGCCTAGAGCCTGACATATCTAGAATCTAAAAGGGTTCTTCGTCTGTCCCCATAGGAGAATCCTTTTTGGTTCCAGGTAGAACCCCTTAAAAAGGGCTTTACCTCCTATGGGGACAAACCCTTTTATCATTTTTTTAAAAACATTTTAGTCATTTAGCAGACACTCTTATCCAGAGCGACTTACAGTAGTGAATGCATACATTTCATACATTTTTTTTCCCGTACTGGTCCCCCGTGGGAATCAAACCCACAACCCTGGCGTTGCAAACACCATGCTCTACCAACTGAGCCACACGTGACCTAAGATTGTAGCAGGGCTGTTTGGGGACGAGCAAGAAGAACCATATGGATACTGGGAATAGTTTGGTCTTTACCCTGATGACCCAAAGTAAGTTTCATGTTTTAAAGTAAGTAAGCATAATACATTGAGGGTCAGTCAGTTCTTGTACCATATTTTCAATGTGCAGGGATACTGGCTCGATAGAGGCAGATACTGTATGTATTGGAGGGGTATGGTGACTAGTATCAGGATATATGATAAAACGAGTAGCAGCAGCGTATATGATGATTGTATATGAGTGGGTCAAAATCAAATCAAATGTATTTGTGACAAACACATGGTTAGCAGATGTTAATGCAAGTGTAGCGAAATGCTTGGGTGTGTGTAGAGTCAGTATAAATGTATGTGTGTCAGTGTGTGAGTGAGTGTGTAGGGCCCTGTGAGTGTGCAAAGAGAGTGTAAAAATAAAATACAAGGGTAACTCAGATAGTCCGTGGAGCCATTCTGTTAGCTATTTACTGTAGTTATCATAGTTAGGGGCTCCAGCGTGGCACCATGGTCTAAGGCACTGCATCTCAGTGTTAGAGGTGTCATTACAGACCCTGGTTCGATTCCAGGCTGTATCACAACTGGCTGTGATTGGGAGTCCCATAGTGTGGAGCACAATTGGCCAAGCATCATCCGGATTTGGCTGGGGTAGGCCGTCATTGTAAATAAGAATTTGTTCCTAACTGACTTGCCTAGTTAAATAAAGGTGAAATTGTTTGAGACTGATGACTGTTCTCTTCTTTTATCTGATTTTATTCAAAGTGACTGACCAAGAGATACTGTATATTGCAATGCTTCAGGAAGGTTTGGCAGATGCTAGACAAAATATGTTTTATCCTAATCAGTGAATTAGTCTGTGATAATGGTTTCAACACAACATTCCTGGGGGGTGATCATTCATTTCTGATTTCTCCCCTCCTGATACTCCCATTGGGGAAACTAGACTTTCCTGGAAAACTGAACCTACTGTAAAGTGTGTTACACTCTGCTTGAAATATGTCTGTTTCAGTGTCAACAAAGCCAGTGTCAGATGAAATACACACACACACACACACACACACACACACACACACACACACACACACACACACACACACACACACACACACACACACACAGGGCTGGCTCTCGCCTTTTGGGGGCCCTAGGTGAGAATTGCACCAAGAGTTTTTAAAGTACATTTTCTGCAATTCTACACATTGTACCATGGCTTATGCCATGTGAAGGATTGAGTGAGAATGACTAACTAAATCAATGCCCTGCGTGCCTGGTCGGTATTCGGCCATGATTACTACATGTTTACATAGCTGGCAAGACTAATTTACCAATCCAAACAATTGTTAGGTGACATGGCTAATTGAGTGACTGACATAACAAGCGAAAAACTGCTGATTCACAACCAAATTTCAAACATGCATCTTGTGTATTATATTATACCTCTCAACTAGCAGCCTGGGGCCCTAAGCAACCGCTTAGGCCTGGAGCTGGCACTACACACACACACACACACATGCACACACACACACACGTCACACATACAAAACACCAGGTGACACTGTAGGAGGGGAGATTATGAATTACCAATTACCAATTTGTAAGTCGCTCTGGATAAGAGCGTCTGCTAAATGACGTAAATGTAATGAATTGGTGTGAGAGAATGATCGCTGTAACCTCATCAGTCTTCACTGGTGGGTCAAATGTTCCATTGGTCAATGCCACTTTATACAATAACTGTGTCAGGTCTTTTCTCACCACACTACCTGACCAGGAATGAAGCTGGGTCATAGTAATACACTACAACTTGGATTCTAACAAAATGCCTGGCCCTAGTCGAGAGATTCAATTGTCTACTCATAGGCTTAATCAGCTGGTGTATGAAACTGACCATGCTCAGACAGCAATGCCAGGTTCAAAACAGGACTGGAGAAGAAATAACCATGTTAAACCAGGTCAAACGCTTCCGCACATGCTCTGAATGGATCAACTCTACTGTGGTAGCACTCATTCATTTGAAAATAAATCTCAATTAGGTGTCCGCTCTGAAGATGGTTTGTTGGGATGACACTGTGGCCTGTTAGAACCTGAGGTACATTTGCTTGTCTTTAATAAGGCCCAGTGCAGTCAAAAACGTGATTTTCCTGTGTTTTATATATACTATAAGTATGTGGACACCACTTCATATAGACTTATTTTTCTACTGTATTATTGACTGTATGTTGTTTACTCCATGTGTAACTCTGTGTTGTTGTTTGTGTCGAACTGCTTTGCTTTATCTTGGCCAGGTCGCAATTGTAAATGAGAACTTGTTCTCAACTTGCCTACCTGGTTAAATAAAGGTGAAATAAAAAATAAAATAAATAAATAAAGTTAGTGGATTCGGCTATTTCAGTCACACCCGTTACTGACAGGTGTATAAAATTCAGCACACAACCATCCAATCTAAAATAGACAAACATTGGCAGTAGAATGGCCTTACCGGAGAGCTCAGTGACTTTCAACGTGGCACCGACATAGGATGCCACCTTTCCAACAAGTCAGTTGGTCAAATATCTGCCTTGCTAGAGCTGCCCCGGTCAACTGTAAGTGCTGTTATTGTGAAGTGGAAATGTCTAGGAGCAACAACAGCTAGGCGCAAAGTGTTAGGCCACACAAGCTCAACGAACGGGACCGCAGAGTGCTGACGTGCGTAAAAAATTGTCTGTCCTCGATTGGCTGGAGTGGTGTAATGCTCGCCGCCATTGAACTCTGGAGCAGTTGAAATGCGTTCACTAGAGTGATGAATCATGCTTCACAATCTGGCAGTCCAAGGGACGAATCTGTATACATACTTTTGGTCATGTAGTGTATATTTCCACACTGAGGTTGGAATAATACTGTGAAAATTATGACAATGCCTGTTTGAAAAGAGCTGTTTGAAAAGACCACGTGAAATTTCAGCCTGTTTTGATGGGATGGAGTTTTGGCCTGCCTGGTGACCTCACCAGGTAAATTAGTTAATAAACCAATAATAGAGTTCCAAACCTCTGCCAATAACAGCTACTTTTCATTTTTTTCTTTTTGACAATTTGAATTGAAAACCATCGCAGTAAGGTATTTAATTGTTACCCAGAAATGATTTGATATTGAGATAGAAACGGCTACATTGGACCTTTTTTAAGAAGGTCTGCCGGGCTTGGCTTTAGACGCAGACAGGGACTTCTGAGTGATTGTCATTACATCATTCAAATAAGTTTTGGCACATTGCTTTAATAACTTGACCCTGATTATAAAAGGAGAAGTAAACAATAACTTTTACTGAATCGGAGAAAGGAATAATGAGGAATTACCATTGGCACAACCAAACCCAAAACTAAAGCTGTTTTGAAATTGTAGGATACCTGTGTATTTCTCATTGTGTGTAAAAGTCATAATTATTTCAGCCCTACAGATTTAGGAGATTCATTTAAGACAGTTTGCTACAGCAGGAAATGTATCCTACAGCAACAGGAAATGTGAATACTTTTTTGTAGGGGTTGATACGTTTTAAAGTGAGAATTACAAACTTTAGAAGCCTTTTTTAACCTTGAAGACATTACAAGTTCGAATTTCAAGTTAGGGAAATTCTCAGCAAAAAAAAGAGTGCTCAAATTAAGATCGTACATCTGTATGACTAAACGGGATTCCGTTTTCTCCATTGTGAAGCCAAACCCTGGACAAGAACGCAGGAGAACTGACTGCATCAGGCAGGAGAACAAAATGAAAGTCCTGGGGAGAATCTCAATTGGATTTTCTTGATTCCTCGCATCCTCCCCTCTGTCCTCTCCTTGCCTCCTTTCGAAAAGGTCAAAGGTAATTGAGCAGAGGAAACGTGGGAACAAATGCTCTTGTATGAAATAAAACTCTCCTTCTCTAGTGCGTCATATGACAACCGCAAATGACAGAGGTGGAATCCCATAAATGTAGCTAGTTGTGCAAGACATTTTCCAGAGAAAAGTAGCATATGGTTTTTAAATGTTTGCATGCTTTTCTCATCCAAGAAAACAACAGCCGTTTCAAAGGGAGTGTGGGAGATTTTAAAACTCTTCCAAGATCGGATACACCTGAGCAATCGGGGATAGGAGCAAACTCCTCCGTTCACCTATTTAACGAATTGACACTCCAGTTGGTGACCAGTTATCGGTTTCCGCGTCACGGAGGAGAGGGGGATGGAGGAGACTAAGACAGGACAGACTTTTGCCCTATTGAGAATTTCCACAGATTTCATCAACAAGAAGAACATGCTCCTTGATCATTATTCTTTTGTTGTCTGTGGCTGAACAATCCATCAACCATTCAGACAATAGTTTATCATGTGACATCAACATCCTGGACTTCCTGACAGGCTGCCCCCAGGTGGTGAGGGTAGGCAACAACATATCTGCCACACTAGTAACCAAAAGGTTGCAAGATCAAATCCCTGAGCTGACAAGGTAATAATCTGTTGTTCTACCTCTGAACAAGGCAGTTAACCCACTGTTCCTAGGCCGTCATTGAAAATAAGAATTTGTTCTTAAAACTTCTTTCGGATAGGGGGTGGTATTTTGACGTCCGGATGAAAAGCATGCCCAAAGTAAACTGCCTGCTACTCAGGCCCAGAAGCCAGGATATGGATATAATTGGTAGATTTGGATAGAAAACACTCTAACGTTTCTAAAACTGTTAAAGTAATGTCTGTGAGTATAACGGAACTGAAATGGAAGGCGAAACCCCGAGGACAAACCATCCCAAAAAATTAAAAGTTCAGCATACCACTGATTTCAATGGTTGGCACTTTTATAATAGGGCGAAATCGTCCCCGATTGCAGTTCCTAGGGCTTCCACTAGATGTCAACAATCTTTAGAAAGAGTTTCAGGCTGGTTTTTGGAAAAATGAGGGAGAAGTTGTAGTTTTTCTAAGTGGCTCCCATTTTGGCTGTAGTGTTTCCAAGCGCATGGCCGAGACAGCGCTTTCTTTTTGTTTATCTCTGGTAAAGACAATAACGATTCTCCGTCTTAAATTGTATCATTTATTTGCGTATTAGGGTACCTAACGTTTAAAAAAATATATATATATTTAACCTTTATTTCACCAGGAAGGGCTCATTGAGATTTAAAATCTCTTTTTCAAGAGCGTCCTGGCCAAGATAGGCAGCGCCAAGTCATTACAAAAATTACAGACAAACAACATGAAAAACTACAAGTAATCTAGTAAAAACCATAGAATTAACAAAGAATATAACAAAATCAAAAACAGCACATTTTTTGATTATAAACGTTGATTGACTTGTTTGGATAAGTTTATTGGTAACGTTTGGGATTCATTTTGTATGCATTTTGAAGAAGGGAAACCGAGTGGATTATTGACTGAAGCGCGCCAGCTAAACTGAGTTTTTATGGATATAAAGAAGGACTTTATCGAACAAAAGGGCCATTTGTAATGTAATTGGGACCTTTTGGAGTGCCAACAGAAGAAGATCTTCAAAGGTAAGGCATATATTATATCGCTATTTCTGACTTTCGTGTCGCAACTCCCTGGTTGAAAATGATTTTATATGCATTTGTGTGCTTGTCACGCCCTGACCTTAGAGATACGTTTTATTTCCTCTAGTTTGGTTAGGTCAGGGTGTGATGTGGGGTGGGCAATCTAGTTTTTGTATTTCTTTGTTTTGGCCGAGTATGGTTTCCAATCAGAGGCAGCTGTCTATTGTTGTCTCTGATTGGGAATCATACTTAGACAGCCCTTTTCCCCACCTTCTGTTGTGGGATCTTGTTTTTGTACAGCTCAGTGAAAGCCTGCAGAACGTGACGTTCGTTTTCCTTTGTTTGTTATTTTTGTTTAGTGTTCTGAGTATAAATACAATTTTATCATGAGCACTTACCACGCTGCACCTTGTTCTTCTCCTTAAAACGATCATTACAGAAGATCCCACCACAAAAGGACAAAGCAGCGTGGTCAGGAGACATGGACCTGGGAAGACATCCTGGATGGCAAGGGATCCTGGACGTGGGAGGAGATCCAGGCTGGATGGGATCGCCTCCCATGGGAACAGGTGGAGGCAGCGAGAGCAGAGCGGCGATGAGATGAGGAACTAGCATGGCAACGAGGCAAGTACAAGAGGCAGCCCCCAATTTTGTTTTGGGGGGCACACGGGGAGATTGGCTAAGTCAGGGTTCAGACCTGAGCCAACTCCCTGTGCTTACCGTAGGGAGCATGTGACCAGTCAGGCACCGAGTTATGCTGTGATGCGCACTATATCGCCAGTGCGCATTCATAGCCCGGTGCGATCTGTGCCTGCGCCCCGCATTTGCCGTGCTAGAGTGAGCATTCAGCCAGGATGGATTGTGCCGGCTCAGCGCTCCTGGTCTCCAGTGCGCCTCCTCGGTCCAGGATATCCTGCGCCAGCTTTACGCACTGTGTCGCCAGTATGCCTTCACAGCCCAGTTTGTCCTGTGCCAACGCCCCACACTTGCCGGGCTAAACTGAGCATCCAGCCGGGACGGGTTGTGCTAGCCATATGCTCCAGACCTCCAGTGCGCCTCCACGGCCCAGTATATCCTGCGCCAGTTCTACGCACTGTGTCGCCAGCGCGCCTTCACAGCCCAGTTCATCCTGTGCCAGCGCCCTACACTTGCCGGGCTAAAGTAAGCATCCAGCCAGGACGGGTTGTGCCAACCCTAAGCTCCAGACCTCCAGTGCGCCTCCACGGCCCAGTATACCCTGTACCTGCTCTGCGCACCCGGTCTCCAGTGCGCCTCCCCAGTCCGGTGAGACCGGTTCCAGCTCCATGTAAGAAGCCTCCAGTGATGATCCATGGTCTGAAGCCTCCAGTGATGATCCATGGCCCGGAGCCTGTAGGGATGATCCATGGCACGAAGCCTCCAGTGATGATACATGGCCCAGAGCCTGTAGGGATGATCCATGGCACGAAGCCTCCAGTGATGATCCATGACCCGGAGCCTGTAGTGATAATCCATGGCCTGGAGCCTCCAGTGATAATCCATGGCACGAAGCCTCCAGTGATGATCCATGGCCCGGAGCCTCCAGTGATGATCCATGGCAAGAAGCCTCCAGCGACGGTCCCCAGTCCCGGAGCCTCCAGCGATGGTCCCCAGTCCGAAGCCTCCAGCGACGGTCCCCACCTTGGTCTTCTCCTTACGACGATCGTTACAGTGCTGGGCGCTGTCCTCAGATAATCGCATGGTTTGCTTTCGCCGAAAAGCCTTTTTGAAATCTGACACAGCGGCTGGATAAACAACAAGTTATGCTTTATTTTTATGTATTTCACTTGTGATTTCATGAAAGTGAAATATTTATAGTAATTTAATTTCAATTTCGCACTCTGCAATTTCACCGGATGCTGGCCAGATGGTATAAAATAAAAATTGACCCTCAACGCGGGGGCGCATCAGGGGACCGTGCTTAGTCCCCCCTGTACTCCCTGTATACCCACAACTGCGTGGCCATGCAGGACTCCAACACCATCATTCAGTTTGCTGACGACATGACTGTAGTAGGCCTGATCACCAACTATCAGAGACCTGTCAGTGCCAGGACGACAACCTCTCCCTCAATGTAAGCAAGACAATGGAGCTGATCGTGGACTGCAGGAAACGGAGGGGCGAGCACCCTCAATTTACATTGACGGGGCTGTGGTCGAGCAGGTTGAGAGCTACAAGTTCCTCAGTGTCCACATCACTAAGGATCTATCATGGTCCACACACACCAACACAGTTGTGAAGAGAGCACAGCAATGCCTCTTTCTTCTGAAAAGATTTGGCATGGGCCCTCAGATCCTCAAAGTTCTACAGCTGCACCATTGAGAGCATCTTGACTGGCTGCATCCCTACTTGATATGGTAACTGCTTAGCATCCGGCCGCAAGGTGCTACAGATGGTAGTGCAGTACAAGAGTGCAACACTTGGTCCGAGCTCCCTGCTATCCAGGACCTCTATACCAGGAGATGTCAGAGGCCCTAAACATTTTCAAAGACTCCAGCCACCCTAGTCATAGACTGTTCTCTCTGCTACCGCACGGCAAGCGGTACTGATGCACCAAGTCTGGAACCAACAGGACCCTGAACAGCTTCTAACCCCAAGCCATAAGACTGCTGAATAGTTAGTACAGGTAGTTATTTGGTTAACTATTTAACTATCTGCATTGACCCAACATTGACCCAACTTTTTTGTCTCATCACATATGTTGCTGCTACTGTTTATTATCTGTCACTTTATTCCTAGTCATATGTACATATCTACCTCAATTTCCTCGTACCCCTGCACATCGACTTGGTTCTGGTACCCTGTATATATAGCCAAGTTATCGTTACTCATTGTGTATTTATTATTACTTTTATTATTACGTGTTTTACTTTTCTATAATTTCTCCATTTTATTTTTCTCTGCATTGTTGGGAAGGGCCCGTAAGTAAGCATTTCACTGTTAGTCTACACCTGTTGTTTACAAAGCATGTGATGAATACAATTTGATTTGACATGTGGAAGAGAATTCCTATTGTTGTGGGTGTGCTGCTGCTCCTACTGTGCTGCTTTTAAAACAGGTAAGGTAATATATTTTGTTTACATTTTTATTTATCCTACCGTAACTCACACAAGTAATAAGACAGAAACGTAAGTACGACGTACAATTTAAATACAATGATGTTTGCTTGGCGTTTATTCTAGACAAAATGCATTTACACGAGCAATGATATGGATGAATTTCAACCAAGAATGGTATGTTATCATAAACGGCTTCACCTTTTAACAAGGACTGAAGCGAAACAGCTAATCTCAACTGAAGCCCTGATTTGGAAAAGTGTATTTAAACCCGCTCCAGCTTGTCCAGGAGTTGGGAAATTGAATTGACTTTCCTTTGCCCTCTGGTGATTTATTGAGTCTGAACATTCTAAGGACGATAATAGCATGCAATTGAAGCATACCGTTCACCATTTTCTTGACAACCGTCTTGTTTTATCTAGTTGGGGTGAAAGGCATGATAACTCTGTGGGAAATCATCTTAAATATGACAATTCCAGAGAGTGAAATTGGCAGGATGTTTTGATTCAGTGCAGATGTGTGAGAGTGGAGGAAGGAGAATGGCGTCTGGGCCTGCTGCAGGCCATCGAGGACCTGTAGTAATCAGCTGCAGGACAGCTCTGTGTTCCAGCACACTGGCTCTGGCTGTTGTGTTGTGGAAGTGGGCTATAGTCCAATACATCTGCTGATCTCACAGATTGAGCCATTATTTACTATTCCATTCATAATACCAAGAAACCTAAATCAACAAATGGGATTGTGAAGACCTGAAGATGATGTGCAGAGTGTGTGTTTAGAAATGTCTCTGCAAAGAGCAAGTTTAGAAATGTCTCAGACAGTAAAACAGGCCTGCATTTTGCTGTCTACTGCAAGACAGTTGTGATGTCTGAAATAAACTAAAAGTTTGATGAAATCTATAATTTGGTAGACCTATGAAAACAGGCATCAGAATAAACACCTCTATCTTTCTGTCTGCCATTTGTCCTTAAATGTTTTAGTGTTGAAAACATAAATCAGCAATAAAGAAAAATGAAAGCAGGAGTGTACCAGAAACTTGTACGGAGCTGGAGTTTGACTAGGACAGTTTCATTAGTCACTGATGGCTGTGTTTGGTCTCTGTGCCGGGACGGGTCTCCGTACACACTGTCACTTTATACACATTAGCCTCCCTGGAACACATCTGTCAACAAGAGGACAACCAATAACTACAACCATAATAATACTGAGCAAAACACATGCAAGGCTTTGTTTTTCTGCTGGAAGTTATATGTTTACATCAATAACAAGATGGTTAAGATTTAAAGATTAGTACAGATTTTTCCATCCCCCACCCCCCTGGCATAATCATGTCTTCCTCTCCTGTCCCTATGCCTAGGTAGGAAAGGCATCAGTATGAAGAAGTGTAGCAACTCTCTAGCACGTTGCTCTGCTCAACTAAAACAAATGGTAACAAATATTTTGTCAACATGTATTTAGTTGGTAGCTGTGCTCCAGTTTAACCTAATGGAAATAGTCTTCGCATAAATAAAATGTCTCTCATATCATTGCACTGAATGATGTCAATGAAGTAAAAAAGGCAGAGAGCATCCTGTATCTCACAGCCAATACTGTAGTGTATTTTAAAGTGTATATCTTGGACCAATGGCAGCCATGAGGCCACTTTAGGCCCATTCAAGTCCAGCTAGGTCACAATGTTTTGCTTTGAAATAATGGAGGTTCCATCTGTTTACACCTTTGTTTCCTCTGTGTGTCTCTGTGGCTTGAATTGGCAGTCAGTCGGCAGCTTGAAAGAGTCTGTCCCAGATTGCATGTTGCTTTATGACTGCGCGCCGTGTCGGGAGGAAAGCATTGTTTGTTATGCTCTCCCTCTCGCTCCCAGAGTTGCAGAATGTGTTAAATGGTATTGCTCTAGTTTAAAGGTAAGTCATGAGTGGCTAAAAAAAACAGTGTGACCTTCAGTACCTACATGCTGCCTCCAAGTGGCCTTCACATGTTTCCGGTTCTCGGGAAAAGATCACTTTAGTGAGGTGCAATGGACCGAGCAATCGTGGTCCTGTTGTTTCTTTCAGATCATCTGAGCAGATGTTCAGATTTACATTATGTCCCACTGTATACAACTGTCTGCGGTTCCTCTAAATATTGAAATTAGATCCAACGTTTAGATGGCATACATAAATCTAGTTGCGCGGAACATCAGAGATGATTGCCCCTCTGCAAGTCAAATAAATGTAAAGCTTGTGATATAAAACATTTTGACTGGTCTGTGCTATTTTACATGCACTGATGCTGTTGTTCTCAAGCCTGGGCTCATGGTTCCACGTAAAGGCGTTACCGGCGGTTTCTGTTTTTACTAAAGTGTAAAGCGTATCCATGAGTCTGACTAGTATGGGAAAAGCTGCTGACAGACTATAAGAAACTTCTTTCCCTCCAACTGCCATGATATTGGCCGTGTCAGAAATCTGTCGTGCCTACTACTTACAAAAACTGCATACTGTGTACTAATCGTACTACATACTATTTAGAACTTACTGTTTACTAAAAATGTATGTACTAAGCAACACATAACATACCAGGCTCATTGATACTGAGAATGCATGATCTAATGTGCGATTGCCTTGTTCCCGCCATTCATTCATTTGGCAAGATGCTTCCCCTTATCTGATTGTCAGCTGTCAAACATACACGGACCTGAAAAGACAATGCTCTTCCTCAATAGCATGCAGCAAATTTGTAATATTATGAAATTGCACATACAATAAAACACTCTATTTTTGCATACTCAAACGTCCTACTAAAGACCCACGGATATTCGGACATGGACAATAATCTTGGCATGTTCAACCAAAAATGCAAAAATTTGTCATAAGAAATGTTTGCCTTGGGACAGAGCAACAAAATACTGACTACCTGAGACATTAAATATACATTTAGAGTGGAAGTAGAGAAGCATGTAATTGTGGTAGAATCAGCTGTGAATTAATGTGCAGCAGTGAGGGTTCAACAAATCAATGCTTTCCCATCTACCCTTTGTTGATCGTTATTAAATGAGCTATTCCATCAAGTGTGTCTTATCGCCTATAAAAACACTAGATTTTCAATTTTACAGGTCATAGCCAGTCCAGGAGAGAGTGTAGAGGTTAGGTACATAGTCTAAGCCCCAAATCACTCTGCACAACCTCAAGAGGCATAACCGTTTAGAGTGATATTATCCAATGAGTTATATCATCGGTCCACTTCCATTTGAAGTGGAAAGTTGGACTGTGTTTATCCCCTGGCTGACCTCCATTTTGCCTATTAACTTGTCCAATGTTATTGTACTGTTACAATCCAATGTTATTTCTTCCATGTGGATTTCAAAAACGTGGTCTACACAAATTGCATAGTAGACCTACTGGTAACTGCCAAAATAAAGGAAAACCCAAGATAAAATGTATTTTAATAGGGCGTTGTGCTACCACGAGTAACCAAAACAGCTTCAATACGCCTTGGCATAGATTCTACAATTGTCTGGAACTCTATTGGAGGGATGCGACACCATTGTTCCATGATAAATTCCATAATTTTTTTGTTTTGTTGACAGTGGTGGAAAACGCTGTCTCAGGCGCAGCTCCAGAATCTCCCATAAGTGTTAATTGGATTGAGATCTGGTGACTGAGGCACACACACACACACACACACACACACACACACACACACACACACACACACACACACACACACACACACCCTTTAAACCCCTTATGCTCATTTGAGACCCCTCTTTCAAAGTCACTGAGATCTCTACTTCTAGACATGGTACCCAAAATAACGGTCCACTGGGCATTTTTATACATGACGCTAAGTATGATGCGATGTTAATTACTTAACTCGGTAACCACACCTGTGTGGAAGTACCTGCTTTCGATATACTTTGTATCGTTCATTTACTCGTGTTTCCTTTATTTTGGTTGTTACCTGTATATGTATGACTATATGTGTTTATGTGTAAGTATATTAATTTGTAGCTCTATCTTACCTGTTAATGTGGGATTGAGGCCTATAGCAGTAAGCCGGACATGGCTTGAATTTTGAGGTATGAAAATGTCTGAAAAACATATGATTTTTTTTTTGTGAACTAACAGGTTATTTCTAGGGTATCCTGCCTTGTTTGAACTATCTGTTAAGTTGGAATGGGCTAAACTGCTCTGGCACATAATATGTGAAAGCAAACTAATGCAGACAGTATGTGTTTATGGCTCTCATCAACCCAAATGCAACACATATTGGGTCCTGCTACAAACCTCTTTCCTGTCTTGTTCTTGACTTAGACTGTCTTTCTCTTTTTTATTTCCATAATTGCAAATGTCAGTGCTCCTATAACTGCATGTAGTGGCTTGATACAGGGTCATTACACAAGTTATTCCAGTGATTTACTCTGGTAGAAGATCTGTGTAAAGTAGGCTATAGTGTGGCCAGGCATTCCAGTGCTATAGATATTTTTCTTCGAAGGTGGTCTTTGAGGGGTGAAATTAAATGTGTTTTTCATAATATGGTTTAATCAGTTCATTCTTGTTAGGCAGCAATGACTTCAATTCAAGCTAAACTAAAGTTAAACAAATGTGACATTTGCCATCTGTGAACTATTCTACGGAAGTTATTAAACATCCAATTGAACCACCTCTCAATAAGGGGTGGATTATGCTATATAAATACGATCTTATTTTCACTTTTGATTGAAAACGCCTAATGTTCTGAAACATATGAGTGGGGAGATGTAGTGTCTGGGAGTCCAGGCCCACCAGCCACCTGTGGGACAGATTGTTTGGCAGATGAACCAGGGCCGTGAGGTCAAACAGCTGGGTGTGAGAAAAACCCTCCCTGGACCACAGCTCTGTATAGCTCTGTATACATATGTAGTTCTGTATAGATGTGTAGCTCTGTATAGATGTGTAGCTCTGTGTAGATATGTAGCTCTGTGATGCTCTGTATACATATATAGCTCTGTGTAGCTCTGTATAGATATGTAGCTCTGTGTAGCTCTGTATAGACATGTAGCTTTGTGTAGCTCTGTATAGATATGTAGCTCTGTATAGCTCTGTGTAGATATGTAGCTCCGTATCGATGTGTAGCTCTGTATCGATATGTAGCTCTGTATAGATGTATAGATATGTAGCTCTGTGTAGATATGTAGCTCTGCTTCCCTGTGGCTCAGTTGGTAGAGCATGGTCTTTGCAACGCCAGCATGGTGTGTGCAACGCCAGGGTTGTGGGTTCGATTTCCATGGGGGGCCAGTACAAAAAATTAAAATAAATAAATAAAATGCATGAAATGAAATGTATGTATTCACTACTGTAAGTCCCTCTGGATAAGAGCCTCTGCTAAATGACTGTGATGTGTAGCTCTGTATAGATGCTTAGCTCTGCATAGCAGATAATGAATGACAGAAGAGGAGTACAGATATCAGGCTAGCATTAAGGCCATCTTCAGCAAAATAAATTGCTTGTTTCAATTTGTAGATAATACCTCCAAATACATCTCAGGCAAATCATAACAGGATAGACTTACAATATCACCAAACTGAAATAGAACACACCTCATCACAGATATGTATCTGGATGTAAATATTGTGAGAAGAATTTTCCAGGTATAATATAACACAATACAGTTTTCACTATAACACATTTTGTCATCTAGGATTTTTACTTCCTGGTTTCATTCTGTTTTCTAGGATTTTCACTTCCTGGTTCCATTGTGTTTTCTAGGAATAAGGATCACAGAGCATTTAGACACCACTGTACCTGTTTGTATGCATTAGGTAAAGGTGTTTCCTTAAGAGTTACAACTCAAGGAAACCATTAGGATGTCATAAATCCAGTCATTCATTTATATTTATTATTGGTTAGAAAAATCCATGCTCAGTCCCAGGAATGCATATTTAATTTTTGTTGGGCTGCTCTAAGGCCACATATTTCTCCCCTGTGCACTCTCCTGTCTGTCCTTCTACTAGTAATCCTGGGGATCAACCAGAGGAAAGCTTGGGGGCTTTGGTCCGAACCATGAAACCCTTCCAGCAGGCAGGGAAGGATTATCTGTCCCTAAGGACCTGTTTTCAAGCCCTTCAAACTGCCAACTCTGAGAGACGTCAGGTGGAGTTAAGCACTGTAAAACAACTTCCCTAAGACCAAACCACACACAATACCTCAGGATCAGAGACTCAAAAAGGAGTGGCTGAATGTCGATTGGGCTGGAAAACTGTTGTGCTTAAGCCACGTAAGAACTTGTTTGTGCAGGTAAGATTTATGCAGACCCCAGGAGCGGAATTTTAGGGAGTCTTTTTCCATTATTAGCACATGTTCTGTGTTAGCAGAGATAATGATGAGTATCATTCGAAGTAAAGCATCTCTGGTGTGATGCACTGCATACAGTTCTTCTAGCTCTGGTAAAATGAAGTGTGTTGCGTGCTGTATAGTTGAGGCCCACCCATTACAAATATCCAGAAATGTATCTATGTTTATTTGGAATGCAGTAAACACCAGGTGGAAAGAGGTCAAAAACATTAGCAAAACATTTATACTGCTTGGTATCCTAAAGCCATTAGCCGAAGCCCCAAGTGTTTCCCAGGAAGTTTGAGTACTGTGGAGATCAACATTTTAGTGCAGCTGCTCTCTTGCTTCCTCCAGCCTCACAGGTTGAAAGCCCCTCACAATTATCTCAAACTGTGTTTTTAATTCACAATGAAATTAAACACAGACTGCCTCTTGCTAATCAGGAGACTCTGAGGTATGTTGTGGTGAACTGTCATTACAATTGAATTGTGGGAACCTGCTCTAATTAAGTATGTAGTGGGTCTATCCACTGGATGGCTCTGAATGCACTGTCATGCAGTCAAAGCTAATAACCACTTTTGGATATTTTTATTTTTATCTAACCTTTATTTTATCAGGGAGTCATAAGTGTATATTTTATCAGGAAA
The DNA here is from genome assembly GCF_901001165.1 of Salmo trutta. NCBI lineage: Eukaryota > Metazoa > Chordata > Actinopteri > Salmoniformes > Salmonidae > Salmo > Salmo trutta. The sequence continues at coordinate 12,999,225 of NC_042970.1, read as the reverse complement.
CTAACAAGTCGTTGGCTGTTCAGTATTTCATGTATCACCCCTGGTGTTCTGTTAAATTATTTTGCTATTTGAACAATTTATTTTTGTATAGAAACTCTGAAACATGAGCTTGTCTGACGTGTCGGACTTGACAATAGTTGCTATCCATCGGAGTGCTGCGATTGGTTGGCCACAATTCTGGGGCGTGGCTTAGCGAAGGGTAAATTCCATTTGCAGTTTGGCTCCCTCAGTCATAAACGACTAAATTTCTGTGACCTCTATGTGAGTAACATTTGCGTGACAGCTCTTTGAAGGGGAGCGAACATGGGCCTTGGGGACATACCTCAGTGTATCCGGAGAGGAAGAGGCGAAGCAAGAGTGTTTACTCCGCCCAAAATCTGTCCAAGAAAATAAGACCAGGGAGGTCAATGAGAGTCAAAAAATTGAATTGCTAATTTGCTACGTGAGGCTTATTTGATCAAATAGAAGTTTCGTAATGGTTAGGTTGTTACGAATGCGCTGATTGTATGTGGATTCACGTGGCATTTCGGCAAAAAAAAAGTATTTTATTTTTTGACTTAATATCGGAGTTATGACTGTTGTTCAAGCAGGTTGATGTTTATTGTCATGGAGGCAGAACTGAGCGGTTTCTGCTAGATGGGCCAGCTGCAAAGTCAACATTGGCAATATTGTCAAAGTTATGGAAACAAAAATGTAATTTTTGCTCTTAAATTAAGGTTAGGGTTAGGCATTAGGGTTAGCAGCGTGGTTAGGGTTAGGCATTAGGGTTAGCAGCGTGGTTAGGGTTAGGCATTAGGGTTAGCAGCATGGTTAAGGTTAGGCATTAGGGTTAGCAGCGTGGTTAGGGTTAGGCATTAGGGTTAGCAGCGTGGCTGGGTTAGGCATTAGGGTTAGCAGCGTGGTTAGGGTTAGGCATTAGGGTTAGCAGCGTGGTTAGGGTTAGGCATTAGGGTTAGCAGCATGGTTAAGGTTAGGCATTAGGGTTAGCAGCGTGGTTAGGGTTAGGCATTAGGGTTAGCAGCATGGTTAAGGTTAGGCATTAGGGTTAGCAGCGTGGTTAGGGTTAGGCATTAGGGTTAGCAGCGTGGTTAGGGTTAGGCATTAGGGTTAGCAGCGTGGTTAGGGTTAGGAATTAGGGTTAGCAGCATGGTTAAGGTTAGGCATTAGGGTTAGCAGCGTGGTTAGGGTTAGGCATTAGGGTTAGCAGCGTGGCTGGGTTAGGCATTAGGGTTAGCAGCGTGGTTAGGGTTAGGCATTAGGGTTAGCAGCGTGGTTAGGGTTAGGCATTAGGGTTAGCAGCATGGTTAAGGTTAGGCATTAGGGTTAGCAGCATGGTTAGAGTTAGGCATTAGGGTTAGCAGCATGGCTGGGTTAGGCATTAGGGTTAGCAGCGTGGTTAGGGTTAGGAATTAGGGTTAGCAGCATGGTTAAGGTTAGGCATTAGGGTTAGCAGCGTGGTTAGGGTTAGGCATTAGGGTTAGCAGCGTGGCTGGGTTAGGCATTAGGGTTAGCAGCGTGGTTAGGGTTAGGCATTAGGGTTAGCAGCGTGGTTAGGGTTAGGCATTAGGGTTAGCAGCGTGGTTAGGGTTAGGCATTAGGGTTAGCAGCGTGGCTGGGTTAGGCATTAGGGTTAGCAGCGTGGTTAGGGTTAGGCATTAGGGTTAGCAGCATGGTTAGGGTTAGGCATTAGGGTTAGCAGCGTGGTTAAGGTTAGGCATTAGGGTTAGCAGCATGGTTAGGGTTAGGCATTAGGGTTAGCAGCGTGGTTAGGGTTAGGCATTAGGGTTAGCAGCATGGTTAGGGTTAGGCGTTAGGGTTAGCAGCGTGGTTAGGGTTAGGCATTAGGGTTATCAGCGTGGTTAAGGTTAGGTTTAAAATCTGATTTTTTGACTTTGCGGCTGTGCCAGCTAGTGACCATTCTGCAGAGCTGTCTCCAGGGCAATAGATGCCAACTTAGATTGTTCACACACGTAACTGCCCTCTCATTAAATGGTCACACCTGATCTCTCCTCCTGCTTGCCTTCCATCTTTGAGGACATGTATTTGCATTGTTAGAGCGGTTACTCGACTATTGTGTGCATATACAGTGCATTCGGAAAGTATTCAGACCCCTTGACTTTTTCCACATTTTGTTGTTACAGCCTTGGATTACATTTTTCCCCCACATCAATCTACACACAATACCCCATAATGACAAAGCAAAAGCAGGTTTTTAGACATTTTTGCAAATGTATACAATCCTTTTTTTTTAAATACCACATTTACATAAGTATTCGGACTCTTTACTCAGTACTTTGTTGAAGCACCTTTGGCAGCGATTACAGCCTTGAGTCTTCTTGGGTATGATGCTACAAGCTTGGCACACCTGTATTTGGGGAGTTTGTCCCATTCTTCTCTGCAGATCCTGAGCGCTATGGAGCAGGTTTCATCAAGGATCTCTCTGTACTTTGCTCCGTTAATCTTGCCCTCGATACTGACTAGTCTCCCAGTCCCTGCCGCTGAAAAACATCCCCACAGCATGATGCTGCCACCACCATGCTTCACCATAAGGATGGTGCCAGGTTTCCTCCAGACGTGAAGCTTGGCATTCAGGCCAAAGAGTTCAATCTTGGTTTCATCAGACCAGATCAGATCTTGTTTCTCATGGTCAGAGTCCTTTAGGTGCCTTTTGGCAAACTCCAAGCGGGCTGTCATGTGCCTTTTACTGAGGAGTGGCTTCCGTGTGGCCACTCTGCCATAAAGACCTGATTTGTGGAGTGAGGCAGAGATGGTTGTCTTTCTGGAAGGTTCTCCCATCTCCACAGAGGAACTCTGGAGCTCTGTCAGAGTGACCATTGGGCTCATGGTCACCTCCCTGACCAAGGCGCTTCTCCCCAGATTGCTTAGTTTGGCCAGGTGGCCAGCTCGAGGAAGAGTTGTGGTGGTTCCAAACTTCTTCAATTTAAGAATGAATGAGGCCACTGTGTTCTTGGGGACCTTCAATGCTGCAAAAATGTTTTGGTTCCCTTCCCCAAATTACAGACAATTCCTTCAACCTCATGGCTTGGTTTTTTGCTCTGACATGCACTGTCAACTGTGGGACCTTCTACAGACAGTATTTATGCTGCAGTAGTTTATGTGTCGGGGGGCTAGGGTCAGTCTGGAGTATTTCTCTTGTCTTTTCCGGTGTCCTGTGTGAATTTAAATATGCTCTCTCTAATTCTCTCTTTCTTTCTTTCTTTCTTTCTCTCTCTCGGAGGACCTGAGCCCTAGGACCATGCCTCAGGACTACCTGGCTTGATGACTCCTTGCTGTCCCCAGTTCACCTGGCCGTGCTGCTGCTCCAGTTCCAACTGTTCTGCCTGCAGCTATGGAACCCTGACCTGTTCACCGGACGTGCTACCTGTCCCAGACCTGCTGTTTTCAACTCTCTAGAGACAGCAGGAGCGGTAGAGATACTCTCAAAGATCGGCTATGAAAAAGCCAACTGACACTTACTCTTGTTTTACTGACTTGTTGCACCCTCGACAACTACTATGATTATTATTATTTGACCATGCTGGTCATTTATGAACGTTTGAACATCTAGGCCATGTGCTGTTATAATCTCCACCTGGGACAGCCAGAAGAGGACTGGCCAGCCCTCATAGCCTGGTTCCTCTCTAGGTTCCTTCCTAGGTTTTGGCCTTTCTTGGGAGTTTTTCCTAGCCACCGTGCTTCTACACTTGCATTGCTTGCTGTTTGGGGTTTTAGGCTGGGTTTCTGTACAGCACTTTGAGATATCAGCTGATGTAAGAAGGGCTATATAAATACATTTGATTTGATTTGATTTGATTTGACTGCGTGGCCATGCACGCCTCCAACTCAATCATCAAGTTTGCAGACGACACTACAGTGGTAGGATTGATTACCAACAATGACAAGACGGCCTACAGGGAAGAGGTGAGGGCCCTCGGAGTGTGGTGTCAGGAAAATAACCTCACACTCAATGTAAACAAAACAAAGGAGATGATCGTGGACTTCAGGAAACAGCAGAGGGAGCAGCCCCCAATCTACATTGACGGGACAGTAGTGGAGAGGGTGGAGAGTTTTATGTTCCTCGGCATACACATCACGGACAAACTGAAATGGTCCACCCACACAGACAGCGTGGTGAAGAAGGCGCAGCAGTGCCTCTTCAACCTCAGGAGGCTGAAGAAATTCGGCTTGTCACCAAAAACACTCACAAACTTTTACAGCTGCACAATCGAGAGCATCCTGTCGGGCTGTATCACAGCCTGGTACGGCAGCTGCTCTGCCCATAACCGGAAGGCTCTCCAGAGGGTAGTGAGGTCTGCACAACGCATCACCGAGTGCAAACTACCTGCCCTCCAGGACACCTACACCACCCGATGTCACAGGAAGGCCAAAAAGATCATCAAGGACAACAACCACCCGAGCCACTGCCTGTTCACCCCGCTAACATCCAGAAGGCGAGGTCAGTATAGGTGCATCAAAGCTGGAACCGAGAGACTGAAAAACAGCTTCTATCTCAAGGCCATCAGACTGTTATACTGACTCAACTCCACCCACTTTAATAATGGAAAAATTGATGTAGTCAATTTATCACAAGCCACTTTATATTAGATAATGTTTACTTACCCTACATTACTCATCTCTTATTTATATACTGTACGCTATACCATCTACTGCATCTTGCCATCTGATGTAATTAAATGTATCACTAGCTTCTTTAAACAATGCCACTTTATATAATGTTCTCATACCCTACATTGCTCATCTCATATGTATATACTGTACTCTATACCATCTACTGCATCTTGCCTATGCCGTTCGGCCATCACTCATTCATATATTTTTATATACATATTCGTATTCATTCCTTTACACTTGTGTGTATAAGGTAGTTGCTGTGAAATTGTTAGGTTATATTACTTTTTAGATATTACTGCATGGTCGGAACTAGAAGCACAAGCATTTCACTACACTTGCATTAACACCTGCTAACCATGTGTATGTGACAAATACATTTGATTTGATTTGGAAAAAACATTAAAAACCTGTTTTTTTCTTTGATATTATGGAGTATTGTGTGTAGATTGATGAGGAAAAACTTGTATTTAATCCATTTTAGAATAAGGCTGTAATGTAACAAAATGTGGAAAAAGTACTTGTATAAAAAATACTTGTATAATATATAATATTTGTTGTATCTCAATAGGTATTCCTTTTTTCAGGGCATATGAAGTGAATGTCTAAATGAGAAAATGCAAACATAAAAACTATTCTAATTGCTAATCCAAGAAGTGTCATTAAATGAGTCGATTTAAAAGAAAGAAAACAAAACAGAAAATGGCTTGCTGAGATAGAGAGACAGAAACACAGAAAATGGCTTGCTGAGAGAGAGAGAGAGAGAGAGAGAGAGAGAGAGAGAGAGAGAGAGAGAGAGAGAGAGAGAGAGAGAGAGAGAGAGAGAGAGAGAGAGAGATAGATAGATAGATCTGGGTACTGCTGTAACCTGAGGAGCCTGAGGCTAGGCTATGAGCTAATATTCTTCCTGAGGAAACAGATCAGATGGAAGCTGCCCATTCAACCATGGGCTTCCATCTCTACCTCCTGTCTGCTGAGCCCTCAACCAGGCACCCTGGTCAAAGCCAGTTTGGGATTGAAATGCCTAAGTGGCTAGGTTTAAAACATCTATTTAAACATAATATATCAAGAGTGCCTTGGCATTTTTTAAATGGTATCCTCAACCAGACCACTGAGATGGAATGTTTAAACATGCAAGCAAGTACCATAATAAATGTCATAAATTGATATGGAATGAATTTAGAGCCTTTAGTACACAGTTGATGAAGAAGGTATTTGACTAATTACAAGAACTATATCAATATTTTAAAGAGTTCAACAGTATACTCTTCTGTTCAGCAATGTTGTTTTTCTATACAGTAATTAAAGCTTAGTCATATAATTTCCTACCCTTTCTTTTGACACAAGGGATGAGTAAGTATGTTTCCCAATGTGGCTTCACAAAACAGCAGCAGAGTGGGTGAACTTAAGACTGTAAAGTCTCCTACCTCTGCAACGGCTCCTCTCCCCTCTTCACAAATGGATGTCCCAACCAATACTAAGCTATATTCCAGTGTGAGTTATTCCACAGGTTTATCTTCATAAGTCAGGTCTCCTTCTCATTGAGGGAAGACAATACACTCAGGCTCTTGCACTTGTTTGGAAATCGATTGTTCGGAAAAGTCAGCGGAGTCCCAGTGCCTGGAGCTCCTTTCAGCTGGGGAGAGTGCTGCAGGTCCTAGTGCCTGGAGCTCCTTTCAGCTGGGGAGAGTGCTGCAGGTCCTAGTGCCTGGAGCTCCTTTCAGCTGGGGAGAGTGCTGCAGGTCCTAGTGCCTGGAGCTCCTTTCAGCTGGGGAGAGTGCTGCAGGTCCTAGTGCCTGGAGCTCCTTTCAGCTGGGGAGAGTGCTGCAGGTCCTAGTGCCTGGAGCTCCTTTCAGCTGGGGAGAGTGGTGCAGGTCCTAGTGCCTGGAGCTCCTTTCAGCTGGGGAGAGTGGTGCAGGTCCCAGTGCCTGGAGCTCCTTTCAGCTGGGGAGAGTGCTGCAGGTCCTAGTGCCTGGAGCTCCTTTCAGCTGGGGAGAGTGCTGCAGGTCCTAGTGCCTGGAGCTCCTTTCAGCTGGGGAGAGTGCTGCAGGTCCTAGTGCCTGGGGCTCCTTTCAGCTGGGGAGAGTGCTGCAGGTCCTAGTGCATGGAGCTCCTTTCAGCTGGGGAGAGTGCTGCAGGTCCTAGTGCCTGGAGCTCCTTTCAGCTGGGGAGAGTGGTGCAGGTCCTAGTGCCTGGGGCTCCTTTCAGCTGGGGAGAGTGCTGTAAGTCCCAGTGCCTGGGGCTCCTTTCAGCTGGGGAGAGTGCTGCAGGTCCTAGTGCCTGGAGCTCCTTTCAGCTGGGGAGAGTGCTGCAGGTCCCAGTGCCTGGGGATCCTTTCAGCTGGGGAGAGTGCTGCAGGTCCCAGTGCCTGGAGCTCCTTTCAGCTGGGGAGAGTGCTGCAGGTCCCAGTGCCTGGGGCTCCTTTCAGCTGGGGAGAGTGCTGCAGGTCCTAGTGCCTGGAGCTCCTTTCAGCTGGGGAGAGTGCTGCAGGTCCCAGTGCCTGGGGCTCCTTTCAGCTGGGGAGAGTGCTGCAGGTCCTAGTGCCTGGAGCTCCTTTCAGCTGGGGAGAGTGCTGCAGGTCCCAGTGCCTGGGGCTCTTTTCAGCTGTGGAGAGTGCTGCAGGTCCTAGTGCCTGGAGCTCCTTTCAGCTGGGGAGAGTGCTGCAGGTCCCAGTGCCTGGGGCACCTTTCAGCTGGGGAGAGTGCTGCAGGTCCCAGTGCCTGGAGCTCCTTTCAGCTGGGGAGAGTGCTGCAGGTCCTAGTGCCTGGAGCTCCTTTCAGCTGGGGAGAGTGCTGCAGGTCCTAGTGCCTGGGGCTCCTTTCAGCTGGGGAGAGTGCTGCAGGTCCCAGTGCCTGGGGCTCCTTTCAGCTGGGGAGAGTGCTGCAGGTCCTAGTGCCTGGAGCTCCTTTCAGCTGGGGAGAGTGCTGCAGGTCCCAGTGCCTGGGGAACCTTTCAGCTGGGGAGAGTGCTGCAGGTCCCAGTGCCTGGAGCTCCTTTCAGCTGGGGAGAGTGCTGCAGGTCCCAGTGCCTGGGGCTCCTTTCAGCTGGGGAGAGTGCTGCAGGTCCTAGTGCCTGGAGCTCCTTTCAGCTGGGGAGAGTGCTGCAGGTCCCAGTGCCTGGGGCTCCTTTCAGCTGGGGAGAGTGCTGCAGGTCCTAGTGCCTGGAGCTCCTTTCAGCTAGGGAGAGTGCTGCAGGTCCCAGTGCCTGGGGCTCTTTTCAGCTGGGGAGAGTGCTGCAGGTCCTAGTGCCTGGAGCTCCTTTCAGCTGGGGAGAGTGCTGCAGGTCCCAGTGCCTGGGGCACCTTTCAGCTGGGGAGAGTGCTGCAGGTCCCAGTGCCTGGAGCTCCTTTCAGCTGGGGAGAGTGCTGCAGGTCCCAGTGCCTGGGGCTCCTTTCAGCTGGGGAGAGTGCTGCAGGTCCCAGTGCCTGGGGCTCCTTTCAGCTGGGGAGAGTGCTGCAGGTCCTAGTGCCTGGGGCTCCTTTCAGCTGGGGAGAGTGCTGCAGGTACTAGTGCCTGGGGCTCCTTTCAGCTGGGGAGAGTGCTGCAGTTCCTAGTGCCTGGAGCTCCTTTCAGCTGGGGAGAGTGGTGCAGGTCCTAGTGCCTGGAGCTCCTTTCAGCTGGGGAGAGTGCTGCAGGTCCCAGTGCCTGGGGCTCCTTTCAGCTGGGGAGAGTGCTGCAGGTCCTAGTGCCTGGGGCTCCTTTCAGCTGGGGAGAGTGCTGCAGGTCCCAGTGCCTGGGGCTCCTTTCAGCTGGGGAGAGTGCTGCAGATCCTAGTGCCTGGAGCTCCTTTCAGCTGGGGAGAGTGCTGCAGGTCCCATTGCCTGGGGCTCCTTTCAGCTGGGGCGAGTGCTGCAGGTCCAAGTGCCCGGGGCTCCTTTCAGCTGGGGAGAGTGCTGCAGGTCCCAGTGCCTGGGGCTCCTTTCAGCTGGGGAGAGTGCTGCAGGTCCTAGTGCCCGGAGCTCCTTTCAGCTGGGGAAAGTGCTGCAGGTCCTAGTGCCTGGAGCTCCTTTCAGCTTGGGAGAGTGCTGCAGGTCCTAGTGCCTGGAGCTCCTTTCAGCTGGGGAGAGTGCTGCAGGTCCCAGTGCCTGGGGCTCCTTTCAGCTGGGGAGAGTGCTGCAGGTCCTAGTGCCTGGAGCTCCTTTCAGCTGGGGAGAGTGCTGCAGGTCCCAGTGCCTGGGGCTCCTTTCAGCTGGGGAGAGTGCTGCAGGTCCTAGTGCCTGGGGCTCCTTTCAGGTGGGGAGAGTGGTGCAGGTCCTAGTGCCTGGAGCTCCTTTCAGCTGGGGAGAGTGCTGCAGGTCCTAGTGCCTGGAGCTCCTTTCAGCTGGGGAGAGTGGTGCAGGTCCTAGTGCCTGGAGCTCCTTTCAGCTGGGGAGAGTGGTGCAGGTCCCAGTGCCTGGAGCTCCTTTCAGCTGGGGAGAGTGCTGCAGGTCCTAGTGCCTGGAGCTCCTTTCAGCTGGGGAGAGTGCTGCAGGTCCTAGTGCCTGGAGCTCCTTTCAGCTGGGGAGAGTGCTGCAGGTCCTAGTGCCTGGGGCTCCTTTCAGCTGGGGAGAGTGCTGCAGGTCCCAGTGCCTGGGGCTCCTTTCAGCTGGGGAGAGTGCTGCAGGTCCCAGTGCCTGGGGCTCCTTTCAGCTGGGGAGAGTGCTGCAGGTCCTAGTGCCTGGGGCTCCTTTCAGCTGGGGAGAGTGCTGCAGGTACTAGTGCCTGGGGCTCCTTTCAGCTGGGGAGAGTGCTGCAGGTCCTAGTGCCTGGAGCTCCTTTCAGCTGGGGAGAGTGGTGCAGGTCCTAGTGCCTGGAGCTCCTTTCAGCTGGGGAGAGTGCTGCAGGTCCCAGTGCCTGGGGCTCCTTTCAGCTGGGGAGAGTGCTGCAGGTCCTAGTGCCTGGGGCTCCTTTCAGCTGGGGAGAGTGCTGCAGGTCCCAGTGCCTGGGGCTCCTTTCAGCTGGGGAGAGTGCTGCAGATCCTAGTGCCTGGAGCTCCTTTCAGCTGGGGAGAGTGCTGCAGGTCCCAGTGCCTGGGGCTCCTTTCAGCTGGGGCGAGTGCTGCAGGTCCAAGTGCCCGGGGCTCCTTTCAGCTGGGGAGAGTGCTGCAGGTCCCAGTGCCTGGGGCTCCTTTCAGCTGGGGAGAGTGCTGCAGGTCCTAGTGCCCGGAGCTCCTTTCAGCTGGGGAGAGTGCTGCAGGTCCTAGTGCCTGGAGCTCCTTTCAGCTTGGGAGAGTGCTGCAGGTCCTAGTGCCTGGAGCTCCTTTCAGCTGGGGAGAGTGCTGCAGGTCCCAGTGCCTGGGGCTCCTTTCAGCTGGGGAGAGTGCTGCAGGTCCTAGTGCCTGGGGCTCCTTTCAGGTGGGGAGAGTGGTGCAGGTCCTAGTGCCTGGGGCTCCTTTCAGCTGGGGAGAGTGGTGCAGGTCCTAGTGCCTGGAGCTCCTTCCAGTTTTGAGAGTGCTGCAGGTCCCAGTGCCTGGGGCTCCTTTCAGCTGGGGAGAGTGCTGCAGGTCCTAGTGCCTGGGGCTCCTTTCAGCTGGGGAGAGTGCTGCAGGTCCCAGTGCCTGGGGCTCCTTTCAGCTGGGGAGAGTGCTGCAGGTCCTAGTGCCTGGGGCTCCTTTCAGCTGGGGAGAGTGCTGCAGGTCCCAGCGCCTGGGGCTCCTTTCAGCTGGGGAGAGTGGTGCAGGTCCTAGTGCCTGGAGCTCCTTTCAGCTGGGGAGAGTGCTGCAGGTCCTAGTGCCTGGAGCTCCTTTCAGCTGGGGAGAGTGGTGCAGGTCCTAGTGCCTGGAGCTCCTTTCAGCTGGGGAGAGTGGTGCAGGTCCCAGTGCCTGGAGCTCCTTTCAGCTGGGGAGAGTGCTGCAGGTACTAGTGCCTGGAGCTCCTTTCAGCTGGGGAGAGTGCTGCAGGTCCTAGTGCCTGGAGCTCCTTTCAGCTGGGGAGAGTGCTGCAGGTCCTAGTGCCTGGGGCTCCTTTCAGCTGGGGAGAGTGCTGCAGGTCCCAGTGCCTGGGGCTCCTTTCAGCTGGGGAGAGTGCTGCAGGTCCCAGTGCCTGGGGCTCCTTTCAGCTGGGGAGAGTGCTGCAGGTCCTAGTGCCTGGGGCTCCTTTCAGCTGGGGAGAGTGCTGCAGGTCCCAGTGCCTGGGGCTCCTTTCAGCTGGGGAGAGTGCTGCAGATCCTAGTGCCTGGAGCTCCTTTCAGCTGGGGAGAGTGCTGCAGGTCCCAGTGCCTGGGGCTCCTTTCAGCTGGGGCAAGTGCTGCAGGTCCAAGTGCCCGGGGCTCCTTTCAGCTGGGGAGAGTGCTGCAGGTCCCAGTGCCTGGGGCTCCTTTCAGCTGGGGAGAGTGCTGCAGGTCCTAGTGCCCGGAGCTCATTTCAGCTGGGGAGAGTGCTGCAGGTCCTAGTGCCTGGGGCTCCTTTCAGGTGGGGAGAGTGGTGCAGGTCCTAGTGCCTGGGGCTCCTTTCAGCTGGGGAGAGTGGTGCAGGTCCTAGTGCCTGGAGCTCCTTTCAGCTGGGGAGAGTGCTGCAGGTCCCAGTGCCTGGGGCTCCTTTCAGCTGGGGAGAGTGCTGCAGGTCCTAGTGCCTGGGGCTCCTTTCAGCTGGGGAGAGTGCTGCAGGTCCCAGTGCCTGGGGCTCCTTTCAGCTGGGGAGAGTGCTGCAGGTCCTAGTGCCTGGGGCTCCTTTCAGCTGGGGAGAGTGCTGCAGGTCCCAGTGCCTGGGGCTCCTTTCAGCTGGGGAGAGTGCTGCAGATCCTAGTGCCTGGAGCTCCTTTCAGCTGGGGAGAGTGCTGCAGGTCCCAGTGCCTGGGGCTCCTTTCAGCTGGGGCGAGTGCTGCAGGTCCAAGTGCCCGGGGCTCCTTTCAGCTGGGGAGAGTGCTGCAGGTCCTAGTGCCTGGGGCTCCTTTCAGCTTGGGAGAGTGCTGCAGGTCCTAGTGCCTGGAGCTCCTTTCCGCTGGGGAGAGTGCTGCAGGTCCCAGTGCCTGGGGCTCCTTTCAGCTGGGGAGAGTGCTGCAGGTCCTAGTGCCTGTGGCTCCTTTCAGGTGGGGAGAGTGGTGCAGGTCCTAGTGCCTGGAGCTCCTTTCCGCTGGGGAGAGTGCTGCAGGTCCCAGTGCCTGGGGCTCCTTTCAGCTGGGGAGAGTGCTGCAGGTCCTAGTGCCTGGGGCTCCTTTCAGCTTGGGAGAGTGCTGCAGGTCCTAGTGCCTGGAGCTCCTTTCCGCTGGGGAGAGTGCTGCAGGTCCCAGTGCCTGGGGCTCCTTTCAGCTGGGGAGAGTGCTGCAGGTCCTAGTGCCTGGAGCTCCTTTCAGCTGGGGAGAGTGCTGCAGGTCCCAGTGCCTGGGGCTCCTTTCAGCTGGGGAGAGTGCTGCAGGTCCTAGTGCCTGGGGCTCCTTTCAGGTGGGGAGAGTGGTGCAGGTCCTAGTGCCTGGAGCTCCTTTCAGCTGGGGAGAGTGCTGCAGGTCCTAGTGCCTGCTCTAGTCCTGTCACTGTATCTCTTTTATGATCAATGCTGTGTAGGCAATCACCTGTAATCTGTAGTTTTACAATAGCGGATTTTAAAGGACGCACTTTTATGTGATACAGTATGTCAAAATATTATCTTTCTGGACAAAAGAGTAACAACTTCCTTACAACACAGCATTCACTGAACAGAACAATCCAATGTTTTGCAAGGAATAGTAATATCAGTGTGTACATGCTAATCTACAGTACCTTGCTTAGCTCCCTGTACCTTCCTAGAGGTTAAATAGGCTGGAATTGAAAGGGGACCATTTGACAATAGGCAAGTCATTGGGTTAAGATTTGATGAATTGCTATTACGCCCGGTCACCTTTAGAAACCAGCAGCCTCTCTGGCTCTTTGTCTGTTTTTATTTTCATCCAATGGGTTTTGAGAAGGCGGTGAGGACGCGAGGATTCCAAGGAATTGATTGCAATTGAGATTCTCCCATTTTGAAAGGTTTAGAAATAACCATGGAAGTTAATTGGACAAAGACAGGGACAACAGCAATTACTGGCATTGCCTCCACTAGCACGTGCCTCCACTAGCCAGCCACAAAGCCTATGCAGCAGAAGGCTTATCACTCTTTCCTATTCCAATATGGTAGTCATATTAATAATGAATATCATGGGTTGGCAAGTTGTGTAATTAAGTATTTTCTTCCTAATTGTGTAATTAGGTTTAGGAATGTATCCTCTTTTCATGTTTGTCAGTGGTAAGCAATTAGCAGCAAGCCAGAAAATGTGTCAAACTATTTACATTGGATGGCCTCTAAATGTAACTGTAGTTCAGTGGAGGCTGCTGAGGGGAGGATGGCTCATAATAATTGCTTGAACGGAGCAAATGGAATGGCATCAAACTCCTGGAAACCATGTGTTTGATGTATTTGATACCATTCCACCTATTCCGCTCCAGCCGTTACCATGAGCCGGTCCTCCCCGTTTAAGGTGCCACCAACCTCTTGGAAAAGGTATACATATGATTGTTTTCAGTCAACGTTGAAGAAAGCATCAAATATCATCTTTTGACCTGCACTCACGCACAAGAACCAGCCAAGTTCAGACTGTACATTTCTATGTCAAACTTCATAAACTGTTATTTGGGTTTCTGTGCCATTTCATGGTCATCATACATCACAGTATTCTATTTCCACAACAGATTATTTATTAGATCATCTTTACAGAGTTCTTTGTATAATCCATCTTGTTTCCAAGGGTTATGGGTAACTTGAACACTTTCCTGTTGAACAACTAGTACCTATAGGGCAAAGTGAATGCTGTAACTGTCAGACATTCAGCGTCTCTGCCTTATCCAGTTACCCCAGTGGCCACAATACTTTCTATCGTTCCATGGCTTTGGATTGGTGGTCGACGAGGAGCAACCTGTTTTTAATCACTGTCAAACAACCTGTAGAGAATGTATTATGTGCATTTGCAACAGGTTTCCTCAAAATTATGCAGGTGTGTGTATTTTCACCCTAACGTAATGACTAGTTCCCAAGGCCTGAAATTGCTTTGCGGTGACATAGTTGTCAGCAGTCCTACTTATCGAGGGATATTGTTACCGTGGTGAAGTAGTGGGATAAGCACTTCAATATGAGGTTGGCAAGTCAACGTGGTGTTAATGGCAATTTAATAGATTACAAATGTAGTTTGGAGGAGAAGAGGAGTGAGTACTTAAAACAGTCCAGGTGGTGGAAAAAGATTTCTCTCTCTCTCTCTCTCTCTCTCTCTCCTCTCTCTCTCCTCTCTCTCTCTCCTCTCCTCTCTCTCTCTCTCTCTCTCTCTCTCTCTCTCTCTCCTCTCTCTCTCTCTCTCTCTCTCTCTCTCTCTCCGTGTGTTTCTACATGTTTTGGACATTTTCTTTCTCCTGACCCTTGATAATGTAATAATCACAGAGGGTTCTCCCGTAATTCTAACTTTTGCAATTGAATTAGCTCAAAAATGTCCGGAATCAAACGATGCGGTTACTAGAGTCTCTAAAAACCCTTTCATCCTTTTGTGGTTACCATTCTGAACTTTTTATTCTGACATTGACAGCTGTTTCTTCTCTTGCCATCTCTGCCCAGCTTAAACGAGCTGAATCTATGTCAACTACAGTAGTAATAATCAGAATCACATGACAGGAAAATAAGTTATAGTATGTTTACATGTTACCATCCAAATACTGCATTGTGGCTTGGATTGAACGGAGCCCCTATAAGCCAGTGTAAACTGCAGTCCTGAGGCTGAGGCCAGTCTCCATGGCACCAGTGGTGTCTGCCACTCCAGAACTCTATATGTGAGGGATCTGACCCCCTTTTCTCTACAGGCAGCAGACACTACTTCCTGCTTTAACACTGGGGGGCTTTGGACCTCCTGCTGTTCTCCTGTAAAACACATTTACAGGACCTCAGCCATGCAGCTTACATTCTCATGCTGTTCATCACATGGACCTTGAACGTCTTTAGACACGGTAAGGGGATGACAGTAACCGGAAAGGAAACATAACTCACGCTACAGCGGATTCTGAGGACAGCCTGGTTTTCATCAACGTCAGATCAGTCCAAGTGGGACGAATGTATCCTGCCTACTACAGTACAGCTAAGGGTACTTTCCTGACTGTTGTAACATATTATGGGGCGGCAGGTTAGCCTAGTGGTTAGAGCGTTGGACTAGTAACCGAAAGGTTGCAAGTTCAAATCCCTCAGCTGACAAGGTACAAATCTGTTGTTCTGTCCCTGAACAGGCAGTTAACCCACTGTTCTTAGGCTGTCATTGGAAATAAGAATTTGTTCTTAACTGACTTGCCAAGTTAAATAAAAAATGATCTTATACTAGACACAATAAGTTTGAAGTTACTATTGGAGTTGGCATTAATTAAGATTCACTGTTTGCCATGTGGGGTGTCTCTCTGTATACTTCTGTACATGTAATAAGATACCACTCTGCTTACACCGCAATGACTGCCTTGATTTGCTTGCCTGGCAAGAATAAGTACTACCAGACCAAGGCTATGGAATAGATCTGTTTACATTCTGTTAAGGAGTCTAACGGACTATCATACCTACAAAAATGATGTGCTCATTTCAGGGACTAGAGGATAAGAACATATTTATATATATGGTTATTATACGACATAACATATGATTTATATACTGTGAGAGTTGAATGATCTGCTCTTGGAAGAAAATGTGTCATGTCAGTTTAACTACTTGTATACTTGAAATACAGTAAGTTGTACAGCCATAACCCAAGTGTAATAGTGAAATGTGAACTAAAGGAAGAGAGAAATATATCACAGCCTCTGTGGTATTTATTATACAGTAGCTTCCAGTGGGGATGTGTGTAGGGGAGTTAGGGGAGGCTGTGTGGGGGAGATAGGGGAGGCTGTGTGGGGGAGATAGGGGAGGCTGTGTGGGGGAGATAGGGGAGGCTGTGTAGGGGAGTTAGGGGAAGCTGTGTAGGGGAGTTAGGGGAGGCTGTGTGGGGGAGATAGGGGAGGCTGTGTGGGGGAGATAGGGGAGGCTGTGTAGGGGAGTTAGGGGAAGCTGTGTGGGGGAGTTAGGGGAAGCTGTGTGGGGGAGATAGGGGAGGCTGTGTGGGGGAGATGGGGAGGCTGTGTGGGGGAGATAGGGGAAGCTGTGTGGGGGAGTTAGGGAAGCTGTGTGGGGGAGATAGGGGAGGCTGTGTGGGGGAGATAGGAGAGGCTGTGTGGGGGAGATAGGGGAGGCTGTGTGGGGGAGACAGGGGAAGCTGTGTGGGGGAGTTAGGGGAAGCTGTGTGGGGGAGATAGGGGAGGCTGTGTGGGGGAGATGGTGGAGTTAGAGGAAGCTATGTAGGGGAGATAGGGGAGGATGTGTAGGGGAGTTAGGGGAGGCTGTGTGGGGGAGATAGGGGAGGCTGTGTAGGGGAGTTAGGGGAAGCTGTGTGGGGGAGATAGGGGAGAATGTGTAGGGGAGTTAGGGGAGGCTGTGTGGGGGAGATATGGGAAGCTGTGTGGGGGAGTTAGGGGAAGCTGTGTGGGGGAGATAGGGGAGGCTGTGTGGGGGAGATAGGGGAGGCTGTGTGGGGGAGATAGGGGAAGCTGTGTGGGGGAGATAGGGGAAGCTGTGTGGGGGAGATAGGGGAGGCTGTGTGGGGGAGATAGGGGAGGCTGTGTGGGGGAGATAGGGGAAGCTGTGTGGGGGAGATAGGGGAAGCTGTGTGGGGGAGATAGGGGAGGCTGTGTGGGGGAGATAGGGGAGGCTGTGTGGGGGAGATAGGGGAAGCTGTGTGGGGGAGTTAGGGGAAGCTGTGTGGGGGAGATAGGGGAGGCTGTGTGGGGGAGATGGTGGAGTTAGAGGAAGCTATGTAGGGGACATAGGGGAGGATGTGTGGGGGAGATAGGGGAAGCTGTGTGGGGGAGTTAGGGGAGGCTGTGTGGTGGAGTTAGGGGAGGCTGTGTGGGGGAGTTAGGGGAGGATGTGTGGGGGAGTTAGGGGAGGCTGTGTGTGGGAGGCTGTGTGGGGGGAGATAGGGGAGCCTGCGTGGGGGAGGCTGTGTGGGGGGAGATAGGGGAGCCTGCATGGGGGAGGCTGTGTGGGGGGAGATAGGGGAGACTGAGTGGGGGAGGCTGTGTGGGGGGAGATAGGGGAGGCTGCCTAGGGGAGTTCGGGAGGCTGTGTGGGGGAGGCTGTGTGGGGGGAGATAGGGGAGGCTGCGTGGGGGAGGCTGCGTGGGGGAGTTAGGGGAGGATGTGTGGGGGAGTTAGGGGAGGCTGTGTGGGGGAGTTAGGGGAGCCTGCGTGGGGGAGGCTGTGTGGGGGGAGATAGGGGAGGCTGCGTGGGGGAGGCTGTGTGGGGGAGTCTGGAAGAAGAGGAAATTATCTTTCACCGTTTGCAGCCACCAGTCAGATAGTAAGAAGGGGGAGTCTTAGGGAGCAGAAAGCAGAGACATCCAGGATGTTTTTTTTTAAATACTACACTTTATATACTTTTCTAAACTTTTTTTATATACAGGCTTCCTGGTGATTCCAATTCCTCTGTGGGGAGTTAGGGTCAGGCTTGGACCCTCCAACCCTCCTCTCCTCTGGCTTTAAGAAGATATGGGTAGAGTTTTACCATCAAGGCCTCCTCTCCTCTAGCTGTGGGGAGTCAGGCTTGTACCTTCCAGGCCTGCTCTACTCTGGCATTGGGAAGTTAGGGGTAGGGTTTTACCCTCAAGGCCTCCTCTCCTCTAGATGTGGGGAGTCAGGCTTGAATCCTCCAGGCCTCCTCTTCTTTGGCTGTGGGGAGTCAGGCTTGGACCCTCCAGTTCTCCTCTACTCTGGTATTGTGAAGTTAGGGGTTCACGCTCGAGGCCTCCTCTCGTCCTGCTGTGGGGAGTCAGGCTTGAACCCTCTACAGCCTCCTCTCCTCTGGCTTTGGCAAGTTACGGGTAGGCTTGTACCCTCCAGGCCTCCTATTCCTCTGGCTGTGGGGAGTCAGGCTTGAACACTCCAGGCCGCCTCTCCTCTGACAATTGGGAAGTAGGCTTGCACACTCCAGGCCTCCTATCCTCTGGCTGTGGTGAGTCAGGCTTGGACCCTACAGACCTCCTCTCGTCTGGTTGTTGGGAGTCAGGCTTGGACCCTCCAGGCTTCCTCTCCTCTGACATTTGGGAGTCAGGCTTGCACACTCCAGGCATCCTACCTTCTGGCTGTGGGGAGTCAGGCTTGGACCATCTACGGCCTCCTCTCCTCTGGCTTTGGCAAGTTAGGGGTAGGCTTGTACCTCCCAGGCCGCCTCTCCTCTGACAGTGGGGAGTTAGGCTTGCACACTCCATGCCTCCAATCCTTTGGCTGTGAGGAGTCAGGCTTGGATCATCCAGGCCTCCTCTCATCTGGCTGTAGGGAGTCAGGCTTGGATCATCCAGGCCTCCTCTCATCTGGCTGTAGGGAGTCAGGCTTGGATCATCCAGGCCTCCTCTCATCTGGCTGTGGGGAGTCAGGCTTGGATCATCCAGGCCTCCTCTCCTCTGGCTGTGGGGAGTCAGGCTTGGACCCTCAATGCCTCCTTCCTTCTGGCTTTGGGAAGAGGGGTGGGGTTTTACCCTCCAAGCCTCCTCTCCTCTGGCTGTGGGGAGTCAGGCTTAGACCCTCAGGCCTCCTCTCCTCTGGTTGCGGGGAGTTAGGCTTGGACCCGCCAGGCCTCCTCTCCTCTGGCTGTGGGGAGTCAGGCTTGGACCCTCCAGGCATCCTCTCCTCTGGCTGTGGGGAGTCAGGCTGTGGCGAGTTAGGCATATCCAACACCAAGGAGGGCTTGTCATGGTGCCTTGTCATGGTACCACTGCTTTTAATCAGGGCAAGGCGACCGGAAACATGACCGAATACAAACAGTGTAGCTATTCACTCCGCAAGGCAATCAAACAAGCTATGAGTCAGTTTAGAGACAAAGTAGAGTCGCAATTCAAGGGCTCAGACACGAGAGGTATGTGGCAGGGTCTACAGTCAATCACAGACTACAAAATGAAAACTAGCCCCGTCGTGGACCACGTTGTCTTGCTCCCAGACAAACTAAATAACTTCTTTGCTTGCTTTGCGGACAATACAGTGCCACCGACAAGGCCCGCTACCAAAACCTGCGTGCTCTCCTTCACTGCAGCCAACGTGAGTTAAACATTTAGACGTGTTAACCCTCGCAAGGCTGCCGGCCCAGATGTCATCCCTAGCCACGTCCTCAGAGCATGCGCAGACCAGCTGGCTGGTGTGTTTACAGACATATTCAATCAATCCTTATCCCAGTCTGCTGTTCCCACATGCTTCAATAGGGCCACCATTGTTCCTGTTCCCAAGAAAGCTAAGGTAACTGAGCTACACATGGTTAGCAGATGTTAATGTGAGTGTAGCGAAATGCTTGTGCTTCTAGTTCCGACCATGCAGTTATATCGAACAAGTAATCTAACAATTTCACAACAACTTCCTTATACACACAAGTTAGGGTATAAGGTAGTTGTTGTTCTGAAATTGTTAGATTACTTGTTAGATATTACTGCATGGTCGGAACTAGAAGCACAAGCATTTCACTACACTCACATTAACATCTGCTAACCATGTGTATGTGACAAATAACATTTGATTTGATTTGTTGATCCGGAAAATCAAGAACCTCCAGGCCTCCTCTCCTCTGGCTGTAGGGAGTCAGGCTGTAGGGAGTCAGGCTGTAGGGAGTCAGGCTGTAGGGAGTCAGGCTGTAGGGAGTCAGGCTGTAGGGAGTCAGGCTGTAGGGAGTCTGGCTGTAGGGAGTCAGGCTGTAGGGAGTCAGGCTGTAGGGAGTCAGGCTGTAGGGAGTCAGGCTGTAGGGAGTCAGGCTGTAGGGAGTCAGGCTGTAGGGAGTCAGGCTGTAGGGAGTCAGGCTTGGACCCTCCAGGCGTCTTCTCCTCTGGCTGTGGGGAGTTACTGTGGTGAGTCAGGACTTTAGACACTCCAGGCCTCCTCTCCTCTGGCTTTGGGAAGTTAGGGGTAGAGTTTTACCCTCAAGGCCCCCTCTGCTCTAGCAGTGGGGAGTTTGGTCAGGCATGCCCACATCTGGGCCCCATTAGCGACATCAGATCAGAACTGGTGCTGGAAAAGACACCTGACTGGAACTGAACAGGAAATTTGAGTTTACATTAATTCATTAAAACATTACACTTTATTTACCCCAGAAATAAAGATTAAAAATAAATGAATGCAGTGAGATGAAGACTCCCCACAGCCAGAGGAGAGGAGGCCTGGAGGTTCTTGATTTTCCCGATCAACAACCGGCACCATGACAACCCTTCCTTGGTGTTGGATATGAGGGTTCTGGAATTGATCCCCTGTGAGTTGAACCCTGACCCCACACTTACGTCAACTCACTCAGCAGCCAGTCCTATAAAACCAGGGATGGAGATAAAGGGATTGGTGGATGCTGAGTGGAACACGTTCAGGCCTAGTCTATAGAGCATTGCACAGACGCAAGCACCCACCCTCGGGGATTCGATCTTGTAACCTTTCGGTTACTAGTCCAATGCTCTAACCACCTGTCGCCCCTTTTAAAGAGTTGAATTTCCAAAATCTCACCACTTTACGTACATTTTTATTACACAACCACCTGGTTTAAATTATGGACTTCAAGCAGGTTTCACAGATCCCGATGAGCTTCAATTCAATTAGTCTGAGCACCAGATAATTGGCCAAAAATTCTGGTCTATTGACCCCGCTGGTCGTCGTCCAATCTATGAAGATAAATGTTGGATAATTGTTTGGCGATTGCTTCAACTGATTATTACTGCTCACTAGTAATTATTTTGTCCAAACCTTCTATTATGTTTTGATGAGTATTCAGTGCAGTGCGGTGAAAGAGTAATGTATGTTCAGTCAACATCATTCAAAACAACATCCTGTTCAACGTCCACCTTCACTGTACATTTAATATATCTGAGTACATACTGCAGCTAAGTGTATCTGACGATTGAAAGATCCATTGTGTCTTCTTCTAGAGGGTTGTTTGTAAAAGATCTTGTTCCTCTTTGGTCTATGGAAGGGTATGTTCCTTTCTCTTTGGAGCCTGCAGTGTGTTGACAGATGAGGTCACATGAAGCACGATTGTCAAAAGACTAGACTGTGCTAATTATGATGACTACTGTTATCCAGACAAATGTATCCGCTTTGTAAATATTTATCATAATTCTTCCCTTATGTAAGCAGTGGTTGAAAACATAGCATCTTATCTTGTTGGAAACTGTATTCCTTATATTGATATCACAATATATAATGTTGATGGAATTTATTTACAGTAATAAAAGCCAATGCATTAAGTATGATCCCATAGTCAAATGACGGAAATGCTCAACCATTCTTCGAAACACTTAGTGATATGCCCACCAAGGATTCACTGCTACAATACGTTATTGTAAGACGAAGTGACACACACTATGTCACTGGGGGTTTGGCTGGACTCCTACTACCTCTTCCCTGAGGGGCTGAGTCTTTGCCAGAGTACTTCTCCAAGTGCTCGTGTGTGTTGAAGGAGTGATATTGAACCAATGGACAACACATCTTACAGTAAATGCACTGTGAAGTGCTCAGGGATTTTTCTCTGTCATTGAGTTGGAATGCTCTTTTGCATTAAACACCCCTCTCTCTGAACATTGACTCAATGGAGTTCCCTGTTCTCATTGACATGAGTAAGGACATTTCCCTGTGGCACCCCAATAAATGTCATTAAGTGCACAGCTTGGTATTTTATGTAACACTGATGTTCACTGGCTATGAGCTATGACCACGTGGACAGTAAAAAGGTGGCACCACGACCACAGCCAAAGATCCCTGTAATGTTGCCTGATGCCACTTTGTTCACGTAAACAAATGTTATTTTTAAGGGCAGATGAATACTCAATCGAGCTGGTTGAGTCCTTGAGTGATCCAACTGTAACAGCTACTCAGAAGTCACATCCACTTTGCCCCAGCCTGACAAGACAGTATCAGTGTATTACAAACCAACATACCGCACCCATATCCATTTCAAACATCTCTCATCTACCAAATAAACTAAGCAGACATGGTATGTAGACGGATACGGTGTCAACCACACATTTCATAACCATTTGAAGACTGCATAATACGCCTAATGATCGGGTTCAGTCAACACTGAACACATGGACGTAGTGGGTCTCACTAAGGTGTAACGACCACAACGTATACTAAAACATGTATTACCGTATACTACTGAAACACCATACAGTATACTAATACATTCACTACTGTATACTACTGAAATACCATACAGTATAGGCCTGCTTATACATCCATAACTGTATACTACTGAAATACCATACCATATACTAATACATTCATTAATGAAATACCATACAGTACACTAATGCATTCATTACTTTATACTAATGAAATACCATACAGTTTACTAAAGCATTTATTGCTGTATACAATTGAAATACCATACAGTATACTAATACATTCACTACTGTATACTACTGAAATACCATACAGTATAGGCCTGCTTATACATCCACAACTGTATACTACTGAAATACCATACCATATACTAATACATTCATTACTGTATACTACTGAAATACCATACAATATAGGCCTGCTTATACATCCATAACTGTATACTACTGAAATACCATACAATTTACTAATACATTCATTACTGTATACTACTGAAATACCATTCAGAATACAAATTAATTCATTACTGTATATAACTGAAATACCAAATGTGTATACAAATAAATTAGTTAACGTATATTCCTAAAGTACCATACGGTATATGAATGCATTAATAACTGTATACTACTGAAATACTATACAGTATACTATTACACTCACTTCTGTATACTACTTAAGTACCATACACTATAGACCTACAAATACATTCATTACTGTGTACTACTGAAATACCATACCTGTATACTAATAAGTTAATTACTCTATACTACTGAAGTAACATATCATATACTAATACATTCATTACTGTATACTACTGAACTACTACACAGTATACTAATACATTCACTTCTGTGTACTACTGAAATACTGTACAGTATATTAATACATTCACTGCTCTATACTAATGAAATACCACACAGTATGGGCCTAATACATTAATTACTGTATACTACTTAAAATACCATACAGTATACTAATACATGCATTACTGTATACTACTGAAATACCATACAGTATTCTAATAGATTCATTGCTGTATACTACTGAAATACCATACAGTATATTAATACATTCACTTCTGTGTACTACTGAAATACCATAAAGTATATTAATAAATCCACTGTTCTATACTACTGAAATACCACATAGTATAGGCCTGATACAGTAATTAATGTATACAACTTAGAATACCATACAGTATCCTAATACATGCATTACTGTATACTACTGAAATAGTATACAGTATACTTATATACATTCACGACTGTATACAGCTGAAATACCATACAGTATACATACCATACATTCATTTACATTTTAGTCATTTTTTAGCAGACACCCTTATCAATTAACACATTCATCTTAAGATAACTAGGTGGGACAACCACATTTCACAGTCATAGGAAGTAAATTTTTCCTCAATAAAGTAGCTATCAGCAAAGTCCAAGCTGGTAAGGTGGAAAAATGTCAAGTGCGAGTTAATTCACAAAGGCCTTTTTGCTAGGGGAGGCCGGGCGTGAGGAGGGGGTGCAGGGGGTACTGTGGGATTATGTAACATACTCTTTGAAGAGTTAGGGTTTCAGATGTTTTCAGAAGATGGGCAAGGACTCTGCTTTCCTAGTTTCAGGGGGAAGCTGGTTGCACCATTGGAGTGTCAGGGCAGGGGAGAGCTTGAATTGGGCTGATTAAGGAGTGGGAAGGCCAACTGACCAGAGGTGGCAGAATGGCGTGTTCGGGTTGGGGTGTGGGGTTTGAGCATAGTCTGAAGGTAGGGAGAGGCAGTTCCTCTTGCTGCTCCGTAGGCAAGCACCATGGTCTTATAGTGGAGGCGAGCTTCGAGCCAGTGGAGTGTGCAGAGAGAGGAAGTTTGAAGAGCAGGTGGCCTGCAGCAATCTGGATGAATTGCATCAATTATTCTGGATACATTGGATAAGTTATTCTGGATAAGTCTTTACGCTATACTTCTGACGTACCATACATTATACAAATACATTCATTACTGTACACTACTGAAATACCATACAGTATACTAATACATTCATTACTGTATACTACTGAATTATTATACATTATACTAATACATGCATTACTGTATACTACTGAAATACTATATATTATAGTAATACATGCATTACTGTATACTACTGAAATACCAAAAAGTATACTAATACATTCATTTCTGTATACTACTGAAATAGCATACAGTAGACTAATACATTCACTACTGTATATTACTGAAATACACACCCCTCAAAGCTCACTTATGCCTAAACTAGCTTACCTCAGCTCTCTTATCCTATCACATCCAAGCTGGAAACCATTCTAAACTTGCTTACTACAGCTCTCTTATCCTATCCCAACCAAGCTGAAAACCATTCTAAACTAGCTTAACTCAGCTCTCTTATCCTATCACAACCAAGCTGGAAACCATTCTAAACTAGCTTACCTCAGCTGTATTATCCTATCCCAACCAAGCTGAAAACCATTCTTTACACGGAGGAGAGAGTTTGGGCGTAAGAGAAAGGGAAAGAGGCAGTCTAAAGAACACAGCCCAAAGTCTTCTCTCTTCAAAGGGCTAAACTCCCTATCCTGCACCCATCAATCGATAAATTGGGCCTTGAAATGAGATCTGTGTGAAAGGCGAGACGGGCCACCCTGTCTAGGGGCCTGAGAGGGCTGGCCCCTGGGGTGGGTACCTATTGTACCCCCGGCATGGGGCATTGAGGCTCACGCAGCCCCCATCCTCCCCTACCAAGAGGATCAGGTGACCCTCCAGCACCTTTGAAATTGGGTACGTGATCAAACACCCCGCCATCACAAACTCCACCACAGCCCCCTCCAGTGAAATCCAGGCCAGTTTACTGACATTGATGTGTTGGTTGCTTGGATCATTGGAGGGAATTTCCATTCTTATCCAAAATTACTGGCTTTAGGACAAGCATACTAAGTTTGAGTCCATTTGAAGAATTTAAAAAAGTTTTACTTGTAAATGAATGAAAGTATTCAGGTAACTGTGTTTTCCTGAAGTGGTTTAACTCCCATTACATAAAGAACAAAGTGTCATGGGACGGTGGGAAAGAGATGAGTGTTTTCTCCTAACCATATGGATGGTATAGGTCCCTGATATCTCTAGAGTACCGTCCTTTCTCTCTTTCTCTCTCTCTCTCTTGCTATCTGTCTTCTTACACACCCACTAGTTTTCCGCTCCTCTTCTTGTTCATTGTTCTGTCATGCCTGTTGGGAGATTGGAAGGAAAAATACTTCATTCCTCTGTAATTAGTCCTTTTCTTCCAATACTGCCAGGGGTCAGCAAGCTCCAAGCACAGGGACATAACTTTGTTTAGATATCTGAGCCAAAATATGGTCTCTCTCTCTCTCTCTCTCTCTCTCTCTCATCCAATCAGCCAGTGGGTGCTAAGAAGACATTCTTGTAACATGCTTCATTGAGCACTTCAGATTCACAGACAAGCCATTGCTTTTCCATTACCCATTTACATTCCAACACTGTTTTCATCTTTATGCTCTGAGTGACAAATTGCGCAATTTATAAATCCAACAGTACTGAACATCTCAGTGTCTCTGGACTGCCCTGGGATACATACTGTATATGGTATCTAACTTCTAAGGAATGGCCCCAGCTCAACCTGATCTTTGAAAGAGAACTCTGTTAAAACCAAAATTGCTTACTTTGCTTTCACTAATCCTGTTCATGTCAATGCCTTGCCAGGGCCCGTTCCTACGACCGTCATTGTATTTTGTGTTTCTAGGTTTCTAGGTGTATTCTAATGAACACATTCCACAGATTATCATTATTTTGAAAGGTTTTGTGCTAGTTTGTGTAATTGTAGGTTATGGTGACACAATCTAAGACAATAAAATGCATGATAATTATGTATGGAGTTATCTTTCCATAGCTTATTTACACGTATCAAATGATTAGAGAGGTTTCCTGCAGAGGAATTTGGAATTATAATATAATTTCAAGCTCTGTAAATCAGAAATAATTAAATAAAAACAAACAAGTGCAGTATGTCTTTTCTTTACAGTAACTATGTATGAACAAACTAACACCATGGTCCTTATACAACATCTCCAACTGTGTGACATATAACTAAAATATATAACTCAACTTTAGTTTCATCTGTCCATACAATATTTTGCCAGTAGCGTTGTGGAACATCCAGGTGCTCTTTTGCAAATTTCTGACTTGCAGAAATGTTTTTTTGTTGTTGACAGTATTGGCTTCTTCCATGGTGTCCTCCCTCCTCTTGTTTAGTGTTTTATGTATCGTAGACTCGTCAACAGAGATGTTATCGTGTTCCAGAGATTTCTGTAAGTCTTTAGCTGACACTCCTGGATTCTTCTTAACCTCATTGAGCATTCTGCGCTGTGCTCTTGCAGTAATCTTTGCAGGATGGCCACTCCTAGGAAGAGTAGCAACAGTGCTGAACCTTCTCCATTTATAGACAATTTGTCTAACCGTGGACTGATGAACATCAATGCTTTTAGAGATACTTTTGTAACCCTTTCCAGCTTTATGCAAGTCAGCAATTCTTAATCGTCGGTCTTCTGAGATCTCTTTTGTTCGAGGTATGGTCCACATCAGGCAATGCTTCTTGTGAATAGTAAACTCAACTTTTCTGAGTGTTTTTTATAGGGCAGGAAAGCTCTAACCAACATCTCCAATCTCGTCTCATTGATTGGACTCCAGGTTAGCTGACTCCTGACTCCAATTAGCTTTAGGAGAAGTCATTAGTCTAGGGGTTCAGATACTTTTCCCAACCAACACTGTGAATGTTTCAATGATGTATTCAATATAGACAAGAAAAATACACTAATTTGTGTGTTATTAGTTTAATAAATCTTCTTCAGGATCGGTGTCCCTTCCACGGGAATGTCGAGCTAACGTAGGCTAATGCGATTAGCATAAGGTTGTAAGTAACAAGAAAATTTCCCAGGACATAGACATATCTGATATTGGCAGAAAGCTTACATTTTTGTTAATCTAACTGCACTGTCCAATTTACAGTAGCTATTACAGTGAAAGAATACCATCCTATTGTTTGAGGAGAGTGCACACTTTTGAACATGAAAAGTTATTAATAAACAAATTAGGCACATTTGGGCAGTCTAGATACAAAATTTTGAACAGAAATTAAATGGTTCATTGGATCAGTCTAACACTTTGCACATACACTGATGCCATCTAGTGGCCAAAATCTAAATTTCACCTGGGCTGGAATAATACATTATGGCCTTTCTCTTGCATATCAAAGATGATGGTACAAAAAAATACAAAAGAACGGTTGGTTTTTTCTTTGTATTATCTTTTACCAGATCTATTGTGTTATATTCTACTACATTCCTTTCACATTTCCATAAACTTCAAAGTGTTTCCTTTCAAATGGTACCAAGAATATGCATATCCTTGCTTCAGGGCCTGAGCTACAGGCAGTTAGATTTGGGTACGTCATTTTAGGCGAAAATTGAAAAAAAGGACTAATCCTTAATTAAGCACAGTTTGTGTGTCTATTGTTAGATGAACATCTGATTAAATTTTATGACCAATTTATGCAGAAATCCAGGTAATTCCAAAGGGTTCACATACTTTGTCTTGCCACTGTACATATAACTGTGTGACATACATTTCACTCTGAATGGGTAAAAGTAGACCCTCATAGATCACCCCTAACCTCACCTTTAGTTTAAACTGTTACATGTGTCCTGTCGCCCAAGGCTAACTCCTCTGGCTGCTCAGTTCTAAGGTTACAGTGTTAACGTCCGTAATCTACGCACTAGTTGTTAGGGCAGCCTGAAAAAACTGTCAAATAAGCAATGATAACAAATCCAATATTAGCATGCTCTTAGTTGTCATATTCAATAAATCTCAATTTAAATATCTATTTCAGTCAAGCAGTGCTGTAATTTAATGTTTTTTTTTAATTGCCACAAGATGGTTTATTGTCAAGTTGTTCTTGGATTTGGATGACCCTTGATGGATGAGTTTGGTAACATGTTGGCCCTGGATGGGTGAGTAACACTTGGCAGAATACTTCCCTTTGCTGCCTCTTTGTGGTGTCCACTGGAATAGACTTTGGAATAAGCCAAGTCAAGTACAGGGAGGTTGCCATCATTTTTATAATCTTCTCTAAACAGACTTTCCGTCAGATTTGGTCATGGGTTATCAAGTCATAATTTACGTAAAACATGTCTGCCAAGAGCCACCCCTCTTCTAAAGTACCATGCATGTAAACTTTGATATCTACCATAACAAATGAAATGGAAAAGATTGGTACGTCATTGATTTGGAATAAATCATTTGTAGCCTAATGGTGAGTTTAAACTTGACACACGGAGACAATGAATATATGGTCTGTGTGCCAGTCTATTTCTGCTAGCTCTGAGTTGCACTACCTTTTCCCCTCAGAATTTGCCTCAATTCGTGGACTCTACAATGTGTCGAAAGCGTTCCACAGGGATGCTGGCCAATGTTGACTCCAATGCTTCTCACAGTTGTGTCAAGTTGGCTGGATGTCCTTTGGGTGTTGGGACAATTCTTTATACACACGGGAAACTGTTGAGCGTGAAAACCCCAGCAGCCATTCAGTTCTTGACACAAACAGGTGCGCTTTGCACCTACTACCATACCCAGTTCAAAGGCACTTTTATCTTTTGTCTTGCCCATTTACCCTCTGAATGCCACACATACACAATCCATGTCTCAATTGTCTCAAGGCTTAAAAATCCTCCATGCCTTCATTTCATTTATGTATAGTTACTTTACTCATG
The DNA here is from genome assembly GCF_901001165.1 of Salmo trutta. Classification (NCBI taxonomy): domain Eukaryota; kingdom Metazoa; phylum Chordata; class Actinopteri; order Salmoniformes; family Salmonidae; genus Salmo; species Salmo trutta. Next base: position 12,970,696 of record NC_042970.1, on the reverse strand, counting down.
CGGCCATCTTTTTTAACCACTTCATCAATTAAACAATTGCTCCATTCATCTTTATAGGACAGTGCAGGTAGGTTCTGAACTGATCTCTGTTTTTCTTAATGAGCGTGAGAAAAAAGGTGTTTGAAGGCATCTGCACTAATGGAACTGTTTTCTCTGTCACGGAAGGTTTACTTTGGTCCTCCTGAGACACAGCTAAGTATCTGGGGTGTTTTCGCTAGGAACCAAACTGAACCAAATGGCCCAACCAGGGAGGGACTAACCTGAATTTGTCCAATAAGACACGCTTGTTTTTATAGCAAAATATTTTCAGATGCAAAAATGTTTCGCTATGGTGTTCACCAATGAATACACCCTATGGCTGCACCCATGTGCTGCATTCAGCTTAATAATATTAATCCAGAGTAACCACACGTGTTGCTCTAGTCAAGTCTAAATTCGTATTTAATGCTTTCACCTTCTAATTTAGTGACATTATTTGGAGATTGTGCCATTCTATACTATGAAATGATGAATGATGAACAGTCAGGTATACTTCTTCACCATTTATTTAATTTACCCTTTTCTATGAACATCACTATTACCTTATGGTAGAATTCAAACAGTGTCAGGGTATTCATCTCCTTTGATTCTTTGAGTGTTTGGACATGGGATGCTAGCATCCTGTAATCTGCTCAGATGCTCTGATGTCCCTGTTCTGCCATATATTACTGCACATTCTGCAGCCCAGGAGCAAAATAATCATTTCCCAGTGATGGCCCAGAATATTTATACCCCTATCCCCATCTGGGCTGAGATTGTTCTCCTTTTCATAAATCATTGAGCTAAGGCAATTGCACACAGGCATACTGACCTGAATGAGATCTCTTCTCTTCATTGTGTTAGGTGCACTGACTGTGGACCAATCGCTTAGTATTTGTTTGTGTTTAGGGGGTTGGCACAGAGGGGGAATTATGACCTGAGTTAAACATGGTAAATGGAACATAATTCCACTTTTTATGCACTTGTATCTCGATGCATATTCTGACCTTAAACTTAATCATGAGAATAGCATGCTATTCACCCATTATTCGTTTAGGGTGGAGATCAAATAAATTAAGGTCTGTCTACAGATACACTGTATTCTGACCTTGACTTAATTCCCTAATAATTTCCCCACTTTCATGTGCTTCCTCTGTAAATGCTGTAATGTGGTTGTTGCTGAGGATCATAAGTAAATTTTGATAATATAAAAAAATATTTTTAAAAAGACATGTAGACATATTAAATCGTTATGAAGCGGAGTACAGACCAAGCCATAACAATTTGAACCAAAGGCATGGCGCAATACTTGGCCATGTCATCACACAGTTCCATGGTTAGTGCAGGCAATAGATGAGGGTATAGGCTACTATTGTACACTATTCTCCCTGTTATAATTCTATGTACACTAATCATCCAACATTACCATGGGATGAAGAACTGAATGTGGCAATTTTCAGAATGAATTAAACCACCCTTTTCTCTCTTTCGTGCATAATGGCTCTCCAAACCTGTTTTTTTATGATTCATAAATACAGTTGAAGTTGGAAGTTTACATAGACCTAGTCATTAAAACTTGTTTTCAACCACTCCACAAATTTCTTGATAACAAACTATAGTTTTGGCAAGTCGGTTAGGACATCTACTTTGTGCATGACACAAGTCATTTTTCCAACAATTGTTTACAGACAGATTCTTTCACTTATAATTCACTATATCACAATTCCAGTGGGTCAGAAGTTTACATACACTAAGTTGACTGTGTCTTTAAACATCTTGGAAAATTCCAGAAAATGATGTTACGGCTTTAGAAGCTTCTGATAGACTAATTGACATAATTTGTGTCAATTTGAGGTGTACCTGTGGATGTATTTCAAGGCCTACCTTTTTGCTTGACATCATGGGAAAATCAAAAGAAATCAGCCAAGACCTCAGAAAAAATTTTAGACCTTCACAAGTCGGGTTCATCCCTGGGAGCAATTTCCAAATACCTGAAGGTATCACGTTACCCTGTACAAACAATAGTATGGAAGTATACACACCATGGGACCACGCAGCCGTCATACCGCTCAGGAAGGAGACACATTCTGTCTCCTAGAGATGAACGTACTTTGGTGCGAAAAGTGCAAATCAATCCCAGAACAACAGCAAAGGACCTTGTGAAGATTCTGGAGAGCACAGGTACAAAAGTATCCATATCCACAGTAAAACAAGTCCTATATCAACTTAACCTGAAAGGTCTCTCAGCAAGGAAGAAGCCACTGCTCCAAAACCGCCATAAAAAAGCCAGACTACAGTTTGCAACTGCACATGGGGACAAAGGTCATACTTTTTGGATAAATGTCCTCTGGTCTGATGAAAGAAAAATAGAACTGTTTGGGCATAATGACCATCGCTATGTTTGGAGGAAAAAGGGGGAGGCTTGCAACCGTGAAGCACGGGGGTGGCAGCATCATGTTGTGGAGGTGCTTTGCTGCAGGAGGGACTGATGCACTTCACAAAATAGATGGCATCATGAGGGAAGAAAATGATGTGGGTATACAGTGAGGGAAAAAAGTATTTGATCCCCTGCTGATTTTGTACGTTTTCCCACTGACAAAGAAATGATCAGTCTATAATTTTAATGGTAGGTTTATTTGAACAGTGAGAGACAGAATAACAACAAAAAATCCAGAAAAACGCATGTCAAAAATGTTATAAATTGATTTGCATTTTAATGAGGGAAATAAGTACTTGACCCCCTCTCAATCAGAAAGATTTCTGGCTCTCAGGTGTCTTTTATACAGGTAACGAGCTGAGATTAGGAGCACACTCTTAAAGGGATCAAATAGCTTATCAACCAGCTAATTATTAGAATCGGTGCGGTAGATTAGGGTTGGAGCGAAAACCTACAGGACGGTAGCTCTCCAGGAACAGGGTTGGAGAGTCCTTTCTAGTACTGTAAGTCTGCCGACACAATTCAAACTAAAAGGTACGATGTATTTAAGGGATGACTTAAGATAAATGTACTGAAAACGCAACTAAATGAAAACCCCACAAGAAACTCTGTTGGCCAGCAAGTGGGAGGGTTTTTATGAAATATATTCAGTGTGCAAGGTAGCCACATCTGCAGAGCACGTTACACGACTGAATAAGGTAAGTCTGAATACCAAATAATGAGAAGTGGT